>NC_056723.1:3393153-3455009 GCF_018831695.1 Puntigrus tetrazona | reverse complement strand
AATGCTTTTAATTTGTGTGACTTTGCGAGTTTTATTTAATAGCAGGTGCCTTTGGTGACCTTGTGTGATCATTATTATGTGCAATTTATTTTCCTCTAAAATATATATAGCTTGTGAGTCTTGGAAGGGACAGTGAACCAGGTCAAGGACCACGAGTCATTATTTTTCTCTTCTGTCACAGGCGTTTACAGAGCAGTAAAACTAATGAAAAAGGACAGGTGTGCGAGGAGAGAATGAAATGCTGTAGATATATGTTCTTGGCCCAGAGATCACGGTAATATTTAAAAAAATATGTGATTGCCACAGAGTGGTCTGGGCTGGTACTGCTCAAAAATAGTCTGGCAAATTCTCCTGTAGTATATTATTAATGTTAGTGTTGTCGCCAACATTGAATTTTGAAACTACTGAAGTGAAACAGACATTTAATCAAAGTCAAGTCCCTGATTAATGAACTATTTTTATGAAGCTGGATATTTTTTATTCAATCGGTAGCATTTTCACTGGATTGAGAGTTACTTGTTTTGTTCTCATGAAAGCTCATTTCATAAAATATATAAATACATACATTTTTTCAACTCTCAACATGACAATTTTTGGCGTGATTTTGATGTGACATAACATTGGAAAAATAATCCGACAAAGTTTAAATACACGACATATCTGAGCAAGACATCAACTCTGGGGAGAAAAATCTGAATTCTGGGAAGAAAAGTCCAGATTGTAGAGATATAACTTGAGAAAAAAGTAGCAATTTGTTTGCAGCTCACTCAGCATGAACTCAAATTACAAGAAAAGTATGAAATATTGAGATTTCATATCTCAATTTTACATTTTTAAATAGTTGATGTCTATAGCATTTAATATATATTAAAAAGGGAAAAAGTATAGTATGTATGCTAGTGTATATATATATATATATATATATATATATATATATATATATATATATATATATATATATATATATATATATATATACATTTTAATTGTAACTTAATCAGCTTTTATCAATCAGATGTCCATGCTGGTATAAACTATCATAATAATGGAAATACTGTTCTGTATTTGTGTTTTCCAAATGACACTGTGAGAGGAAAAAAAGACCATTATATATAAATTGCGTCTTATAGGACAATTATTTGATGAAATCCAACGATAAAATCACAATCCGCATGAATGGCCTATGAGGATCCCACCGTAGTAAGAAATATCATACTTCTAATCTGAAAGTGAGATAAAAATCTGCACGACTCTCAAAAAGCAGGTCATCCAGGTGATCTGACCCTTTCAAGTGTGAGTCGATTCGATTCGAGATAACCATCTTTTCAGCGCAGGCCTCGTTTGTTTTGCGCTGGGTCAGGAAAACATATCAAAAATTTCCCCTGCACCAAATCGCTTGAATAAAGCAAAGATATAAACGCAATTAAAATGACAAAGCTCCACCGAAACAACTAATCTATGTCTTCATCTTAGCTGCGGTCAGCGTTATCCATCTTTCAGAGCAGATTTTCTCTCTCACAGCTGCCTGCATAACCACACCTAAAAAGGCAGGCTGGTAAAAGTCATTTTGTGAGCATAAAAATCAATATGTTCGGATCAATAGAGAGTTGAAATGAAGGAACACAGGATAGATATTATGAGAGAGAGAGAAGGGGAGAGTAAATGTGATTTCAGCACAACTGTATTGTGAGAAAATGGTGCTGTAGCTTTACTCTCCTCATTGCCCTTTATATGCATTTAAATCCTAAGTGCTTAAAATATGCCATAATAATGAACACTTGTTATTTACATGATTCCATCTCAGTGTTTTACACAGGAAGTGTTACTTTATATTCCTCTGTTCAGCATAAAGGCTTTTAAATCGTGTCATTACTGTCATTACCATGCGTGGTCGTTCCAAACCAGACCTTCGTTCATCTTCAGAATATTGGATGGAATCCAGAAAGCGCTCAAAGAGGTCAGGAAGTAGAAGAAAAGTAGAAGGGACATTGGTAAAATAGTCCATGTGATATCAAGCGTCCACCGTAATTTTACAAAGCTGTAAGAATACTTTTTTGCAAAGGAAACAATAACAGCATGATTTAGTCAACATTTCCTCACCCTGAGTTACTATCATCACTCCATTTTGGAAGCAATTCCAGAACTAAACTAAACTAAACTAAAAGTAATCAACATAATCAGCATTGTTTATGTTCTGCATGCGCCCCTACTGAACATAACTGTACCCTTTGCTTTCAAAAAGAGCTTTGAAGATTGATTAGTTACTTGAAATGTATGCTTTGAAAAGAGTTCTGGGCACATAACCTTGATAAGAAAAAAAGCGGCATACGCTGGTTAGGTATGTTTTGAAGCTGGGATGCTGGTTTGAGCTGGTTTATGCTGATCATGTGCTGGCAAAGGGACCAGTATAAACCAGCAAAAGGACCAACATAAACCAGTTTTAAACCAGCATCCCAACTTCAAAACAAGCTATATGCAGAAGCACTTCAAGTCACATTTAGCACCAGTGAGACCAACTGCCATTGAGATGAATGGAGACACTAACGGCTAGCTTGTTAGCTTGCTAGCTTGCTCCAGGTGTTAATAAGTATACTACAGCAATGCTTATATTATATAGCTGATTTACATAAAAATTTTATTTTATTACGTAGTTGATTGTGGTTGATTTACCTCATAATTGCATCTTTATTCGAGTTTATTGAACAAATAGTGTGCGGGCTTACTTTTAAGGTTATTGTACTGGGACGTTGTCTTGTTTGTCAAGCAGAAGCGTGTCATTGAGATTCTCGTGGTAGAGCCAGACTTTATTTCCCACGAGTCGCACCTGCTGCCTCCCCTGGAGCTCAGTGCTGGTGGAACGCAGAAGCGGACGCCGCCACGACATCTGAGCACGCTGAGATCTCTCATCTGAAAGAACACAAGGTCAGAGATCTGAGCTTTTTATGAAGCGGATAGAACATTTCAGCGGTGTATTAGACAGCAGACTTCAGTCAAACATTGACAGACTTACTAGAACAGCACATCATCTCTGTTGAAAAGACCACCATAGGTGGTGACCACCAGCTTATGTTGTGGTTTACATTCCATGCAAGGCGGAGCACAACCAACAACCAATTGAGTATTAAAAACTGTGTGTTTGGAGGAATGGTTAAACAATGAGTCTAAACAGAGATGTTGAAAACACACTAGAACTGATACTATATTAGGTTAATATATTTTGGATTATGTGCTATATTTTTGGACTATTTGCAGCCACCTTTTAGTTTGATATTGGATTGGATTTGATAAGTAATGTAAGAATTTATTCTTTATTTCAACTTAAGTGTTTGATAAATACATGAATTTGTAAAAAATTTAATTTGCAATAATATATACATATATATATATATATATATATATATATATATATATATATATATATATATATATATATATATATATATATTGCATTTAATTGTAGCCTAATCAGCTTTTGTCAATCAGATGTTCATGCTGGTATAAACCAGTCTTGACAGTGGGGGTGGAATTTAAATAATTATGGGTCATGTGCTACGCTTTTTTGAAAATAACTACATTGGCTCGTTATGTGAATGCTTGTTTTCATTCACCAGCAGACCAGTCAGCTCTAATGTTAATGTTTTCCCTTTATTTTGTGCTCTTTTATGGGTCAGTAAAAGCATATGTGCATTAACGTTAAATGTTCTAGAGAGAGGCTGGAAGGGACAGTAAATGTTCAGTGAGGCCTGGATTAATCTTCTCCTTTCTCTGATCCGACCTCATGCTGAGGAACCCGTACTTCACCTTTCATCTTTTCATCCTATATTCATTTATGTGGATTTAAGGTTTTGTGTGTGTTAATGCACGTTTTAATGAAATGTGGTGGTCTGCTTGGGTTCATATCCAAGCGAGAGTGCTGGGCCTGTTGCTGGGGAAACAAGCTTTTTTTTTTTTTTTTTTCTTGAAATCATTGATTTCTCAAAGTGTTTTTACCAACATGTGGTCTCTTGGGAAGGTGTTGGCTTTCAACTTTCATATTTTATTCTATATTACAGGTGAATAAATGTTTGTTTTCCTATTTCTAGAATAAAAGGTGTTTTGGTCTATGTTTAGAATCAGAAAGAAAGCAGATGGACGTTTGAAATGTTTACCGCATGGTTGCTGTATCCTCTGCTGTGACCTTGCCCATGGTGGAGGGATGGTCTTTTCTTCATGGTTGATGTGATGGGCCAGTAGCTGTCAAAGCACTGGAGGACATCAGGAACGATGTCTTTCTTTATGCCACAGCCGTTGTCTGTATCAGCGAGGGGTCACTGTCAGCCGGTATGGGGTTCTGGCATTTCAAGCCTGACAGAACTTTTAGACCTAACTGGTTGATCTATCCATGCTGAAGAAGAAACACATGTGCTTTGTTCGTTGGCCTTTACTGCCCAAGCTCATCAGAATCTGGCAGTCCAGTTCAGACTCGTATCAGTTTTCAGGTCACGATGGAGCAATATGTATTGACGGAACAGTTTTCTCTGCACTTGGTAAGATGAACTTCTCTGTGCTGCAGCGTGATGTCTGATTAATACAACTTTCAACGTCTAACTGTGCTTTTAATGGGTCATGTAACTGTGACCACACAGGCCGTATCTGAATTTAGTAGATATTTTGTTTGTTCATTTCACGTAAGTTTCCTTTATATTACGTCCATCAAAATCTGAATTGAATAAATTAACTTGTATTTTCTGGTAGTCATCATGCAGAATTTAGGACAGGAGCGCATCGCGCGGCTCTACGGAATGACATCATAGAGATGCATTATGACATCAGGGTGACTGATATCAAACAGCAATCACATAATGACCTGTGACATCATCAAAATCATGTGTGACATCATGACACTAACTATTAGAGTACTGAACACTGAAATTTATTACGAAATCACATTAGGGTTACATCATGATATCACACTGGGATCATCACTGGGAACATTGGAATCACAGAAACATTATAATATCAAACTGTAATCATGGAATACCATTATGATATCACACTGAAATAAAGCCACCACAATGGATTCATAAAGTGACATTATAATATAGCACTGAACCACAGGACCATCATGATGGAATCAGAAAGTGACATTATATTTGAATCAAAGTACCATTATAATATCCCACTGGAATCAGAAAGTGACATAATGATATCACAATGGAATCAAAATCTGACATAATGATATCACATTGAAATCACAGGACCATCCTAATATCGCAGGGAAATCACAGAATACCATTATGATACAACACTGAAATCACAATGATATCATGATGGAATCACAAAATGACATGATATCATATTGGAATCATGGGACCATCATAAAATCACACTGGAATCACGGAATGCGATTAAGACATCACACTGAAATCATGACATCACAATAGATTCACTAAGGGATATCACATTGGATTCGCAGAATAGTATTATGATATTACACCGAAATCACAGTGACATCATGATGGAATCCCAAAGTGTCATGACATCACACTAGAATCAGAGTACCATTATAATATCACACTGGAATCACAAAATGACATTCTCATATCATATTGGAATCACAGAGTGGCATCATGGTATCACACTGGAATGTGTGACATCATTGTTATTACACTAGAGTGGCATCATGGAATGCTATTAATATCACAAACTGGTATCATGATATGGAAACACAAAATGACACCGTCATATCACATCGGAATCTCAGTGTGGCATTATGATATCACAGTGCAATTACAAAGTGACATCATCAAAGTGCCAGCTGCTGCAACAATCGGTTTGCATAACCAAAGAATTTCTGCATGAACTGTCAGGAACCGTCTCAGGGAAGCTCATCCGCATGCTCATCATCCTCATTGGGGTCTCGACCTGACTGCAGTTCGTCCTCGTAACTGACTTGAGTGGGCAAATGCTCACATTCAGTGGCGTCTGGCACTTTGGAGACATGTTCTCTTCGCAGATGAGATGGTTTTCACTGTACAGGGCAGATGGCAGACAGCGCGCATGGTGTCGTGTGGGTGAGCGTTTCGCCGATGTCAACGTTGTGGATCATGGTGGCGGTGGGGTTATGGTGTGGACAGGCTTACGTTTTGGGCAACGAAGTGTATTTATCCTGCCAATATCCAGGAACTTCACACAGCCACTGAAGAGAAGTGGACCAATATTCCACAGGCCACAATCAACAGCTTGATCAACTCTATGCGAAATAGATGAGGCAAATGGTGGTCACCAGATGGTTTTCGGACCCCCCAATATAGTAAAACTGTACATTTTTTGAGGGCTTTTTATTGTGGCCAGCCTAGGGCACACCTGTGCAGTAATCAGCATCCTGATGTGCCACACCTGTGAGGTGGATGTATTATCTCTGCAAAGGACAAGTAATCACTAACACAGATTTAGACAGATTTGTGAAAAATCTTTGTTAAAAGTGTTGTGTTTTAGCAGTTACATAAATATAGCAGTTGCTTTTATTCAAAATGGCTTACAGGGAGGAACATTTCAACCAAGGGCTAACAATAATTTTTAAGCTGGATTAATTTGTAAACTAGAGCAGAGGTGAAAAGCAGCGAAGGAAGTGAAAATAATGAAGTAGAAATCCGAGTTACATCACACCGCGCTCACATAGTGGCATCGTGATATCAAGCTGAAATCATAGTAGCATAGTAGTATTACACGGCACTACAATAAGTGAGTCCCCACGAGTGTGAATCTTGCCTGGTGTGCTGCTGTGTGATCATTTCCTGTTCTCGCTTGGGTGGTAATTACTGCAGATAACCTCTAAGTCCTATCCGACCTGGAGCCATGCCCTTATCTCCCACTTTTAGCTTTCTGGAGATCACACTCTCTTGCTCCCTCTCAGCATGTGTGTTTGTTTAGCTCCGTCTCACTGCACTGGGAAGACACGACAGGTGCTTCGAAACGAAGGAACCAGCATTCTTCCATCAGGAGCGCTTAATCTGATTTAGCACTGCTAGCACAGCAGCGAGAGCACGGCTGTCACGGATGCCTGTGGAGAACATGTATCAGTACACCGAGACGCCAACCTGACACCATCTGCACGTACAACGTGGCATCAACAGCATCTCCGAGGCTTAGCGGAGTGAACCTTCGCCGGTATCCGGTGATGTGAAAAAACCCGGAAGTGTGAAAATGGTGGCAGCGCTGAATATCTCTTCAACTTTGACACCGTCACCATAGAGAGAACTTGACAAAGACTTGCTAAGCCTGTGTCTTATTCAGTATTCTGTACATTTGGGTGATATTTAAAATGCCCCTATTATGTATTTTTGAAAATGAGCAATGTGTACCACAGCTTTAACTGAATGAAAACATCCTGCAAAGTTGTAAATCTGAAAGTGTATAAAGTTATTGGCTCTCATTCGCTAATAATTGCGTTTTTCGTATTTATAACGCACATTTGAACTTCTCACGATTCACAACACGTGCGTGCGCACATGAGCTTGCTTTCAAACTCGAATCTGTAGACTTAAAGGCACAAGGTTGCTCATTTGCATAATACACGCCCAAACCGGCTCCATATAAGGGCTTTCCTCGAAGCGGAACTCGTCCAGAGAAAGACGGTTGTGGCACCGAAATAAAATTCAAACTAAAATAATGATAATGAACATGAGTTTTTGCTGACAGAGGTGGAAGCCAGAAAATTCTCTCTAATTATGCTACATTATCAATTTTTTTAATGTCTGGTTAATTTTCACCCATCCTGTAAATTACGTATCTAATCACATGTAGGGTTCTGTATACATGCTTATAAGGCCCTGGGCATACGTGATTATTGCGTACGTGTGATATTTTTTTTTGTCCATTTAGAATACATTTTAGTGCGAAAGTTTTTGCTGAATCATGATTTCAAGCAAAAGGTTGTTTAGTAGTGAACCAGACCTCAAGAACGAGTCGACTCTGAATCATTGAAACGAGTCCCAAGCCGTTTCACTTTGATGGCAAAATGAAACATTAGCATAATGCTTGCCCACTTGTTGGTCTGAATGAAAATTCTAATTAATTTTTCTCCCACTAGGTACCACTTTTGTAAAGCTTTTAAAGCTTTGCTGAAACTGACCAATCACCAGAAAGGTTTGGGGAAAAAAGGAATCGTTTGGGAGTTGTCAAACAAATAAGGTAAAAATAAATGCATATTATAAGAAAATGTAAGTGGTTTTACCTTGTATAACAGCCAGTTGTTTGGGACTTCCATGTGTTGAATATGAATCTTTCAGAACTCCATAATAGGGGCACTTTAAGATGCACTTAAAGGAAAAGTTCACCCATTATAAATATATTATAAAATACAACAAAACACATTTTTATTTGTGCAAATGCAAGTATTAATGTATTTAAATCCTTGCTACAGTAGACTTTTGTACTAGTATACCACGCCACCTTACTAACTCGATCTCAGCTCTGATGAAGGCTTGACTGGGAACATCGAACGCTTTGCTATATTCTGCACCGTTCTCCTCCCTCTCCATTACGGACCCTTTCAAATGACTAATACCCTTTCACTCTCTCCACCACGCCGCAAGCCGCCCCTCAATTTACATAACATGAATAGAGATGAACCTCCTCCGCCTGCGCTGCTCTGGCCGAGCTGTTTTTTTAGTTAGATGATCCGTTTATTAGTTTATTGGTCTATTTATCTCCCCTGCTCTCCAAAATCACTTCAGCTTTGTGTTTACCTCACAGACGAGCTCTGGTCTTTAACAAGAAATTTGGCATTCCTGCTTTTTACTTCATCAAAACAGCCCACAGAATAAATATATTCATAAATATGAGGCGTGACGTGGTTCTGATGGGAGAAGAGATGCAGCATTATGTCTGAATTGATCACAGATTGTCTTTTTAGAGAGAAAAAAAAAAAAAAAAAAAAAAAAAAAAAAATATATATATATATATATATATATATATATATATATATATATACATACAAAATAGATAAGTTTACAGTTTTTGATTTTTGTTTGGTTATTAATAAAAAAAAGCATTTTGCAGCATTTCCACCACATGTTCTTTAGCCGTTTATTTACTACTAAATTATTCACATTAATTTTATAAATAAAAGACGACCTGTATCCTATGTTCTGCACCATAATTTATAAAAATCTGAATTTGCATAATATTGTGAAAGCATTCATGAGGTTTTGGTGCGACATGATTTTCCCAACGGTAATTGTAACTTTATGTTTATGTAAAAATGCCTTGATTAATTATTCATGACTCTCTACAATCATATAAATATGGATACTTTTTCACCGGCTCGATTCGTTCATGAAAACAACGGAAGAGCCAAATTAAAAAAAAAAAAAGTTCGAAAAGGAAGAGGGCTGACTGTGAAGTTGCTCACAGAAGCAGCGCCTCAAAAATATATTCTCTCCTCGTTCTCTCGGTGGGTGTTTAAAACGTCTTCTACATCTCACCACACTGAAGTTATTGGGTCGTTAACTGATGAACTGCTGGCAATGCGAATGACTGTATAGGTTGTATAACTACTGCAAATCAAACACATTTTGAAAACGCATTAAATATTTAACTAAATGTATGTACTGCCAGTTTACTTCGCTTCTACCGTACCTTCAGGGTTTTCTTGTGAAGTTGGCTCACTTTTCCTGCAGACCCATACAGTCAATGAAACCTTAGAGTAAAGAAAATACATCTGTTTTGCGCAGGTGGGCTTAACACGCTATAACTTTACCATTCATGAACCTAAAATACGTAAAGATTCATTTCATGGCTTACCAAAAATTGGCATCGTGAAACAGTCGGTGCTTTTCAGTCATGTGATCGTTTCGAATGCTTCAAAACAATTAAACAATATTTCACTGCCCGGGCCAAGTTTTTACGCGCCATTTTGCAACTATGAGTGCTCTGATTGGCTAACAGCTCGCGCCGAGCACAAATCATTCCGTTAGCCATGTTTACTTTTTAATACGAGTAAAGGGACATCACAGACGCATGGACTTTATTACGGGTGACAGGTGAGTGCTTTATTATTTGATGAGAGTTGTATCATGCACGTTGTTACGGAGGTGTACGTGGTGTCCAGTTTGTCCAGTTAATATTTAAGTATTGAGTATGACTCGATATGCTCCCAGAAATAATTAATAGTAACGGCAAAAAAAATGTCTGCCACTGGATTCATGCAGCATGCATTGTGATAGTGCCACCCTAATATTTTTCACGGGCCCCTTTCGGCCACCCTATAAAAAATCCACTGGCAGGACTATTAATATATGCAATCTGCTTAATGTTTTCCTTTATAACCGTTTTCTACCACTAAATGTGAAACTGCACGTTGCATTTTTAGTCTAGCTTCATCTGATTGCCCATGCAAAAAAAAAAAATAAACCCATCTTTAATTAGGTGTTTTCATAATTTCACATTTTAATATCTGCGTTTCACTACATTACTAACTAATGAAGTAAAAATAACTGGCGGTCAGTAGAGCAAGCATTGTTTTGCCCGCCGGGTTGGCGTTCCTAGCTTGTAGCACACTTGAGTGTATTATGAAGATGGAAGATGGTTTTAAGTGTGCTAGTGGTAACTAAATAATTCAAAAAGACATAATGCATTTTAAAAACAAAGATGGTATGTAAAAAGTGCATTTTAGTTCATGTTCATGGTGTCTCAAAATAGCACAGTTGAGTACTCTTAGATGATCTCAAGTTGATCTTAAGTACTAAAGAATCATTTTTAGTATATCAACTACAAAATTAGCGCGTAAAAATAGAGCACTTTAATTACATTATGGAAGTTTTACTTGTATTTTTAATTAAATACACTAACGCTAAAATGGGATTCGTCATGCATTTTGTATAGTGCGTGTTGATGACGTTTCATTTATCTATAGAAACGTGCATTGTAGCGTACGAGTCAGTAGGGTCCGTCATCGTACAGCCTATAGTTTATTCGATTCGTATTGCATCGATTTTGCAGAATTGCTAATATCGTAAACGGACGGCCAAGAGTGATTAACGCAGCGACATGGCGAAGTTTTTCTCAAATGTAGTGTTTATTGCTAAACGTTTTTTTCTGTAGTATTAACCCAACACACCCGAAAACCGCCATGTTATGAAATATGTAATACTGAATTCGAAAATAACCCAAAATGGTAGCGTTTTCCAGTGATTTCAGACTAAATACATTACGCAACTTTTTTTTTTAGTCACACAAACTTCCTATATTAACTTTAGTGCCTTAAACTGGATTAACCCTCTATCAGATATCTGCAAAAAAGAAATCGATAGTAAAAAATAACACATTTATCCATTTAGACGAAACAATTTTTTTAAAAAATGACTAAATGAAATATTATCTATTGTGTGCTAGTTGCATGTGAGTGCTCCCGTTCAGTGTTGAATGCCGTTAACTGCACAAATAGCAGACTACTGGTATAATTAAGGCTTACATGAAGCTTGAGAGGCATTATAGGATGGCACAGTGTTCAATTTGCACACTTAAAAATCTCAGAGGATGCAGTCGGTTGTTGCTTCGCTTTGTGCTTTTGACTGCTTTTTGTAGTAGGGAAGTACACATAACATTTTGTTTATTACCAAGTTCAAGCACACTTTTAGACTTTTAGACCCGATTATATAAGACGGAGGTTGATTTGTAAGTTTGTGCTCAATAAACATCAGATCACAGACATCTCCGTCTCCCATCATACTCGCTCCTCACGCTCTCATATGACTGTGTCGTATCAATTTTTCATAAAGAATAACTTGTCAACTCTCTCTTTGGAAAGATTAAAAGACTCAGAAAGGCGTCAAAAGACAGCAGAGGAACAGATTTGGGCTATTAGGGCTATAAATATATACTATTAACACTCAGATCTGTCATTGTTGCTGTACGTTTTGTGTTGGTGGCGGTATTAGCATTATAAAGACAGACTGATTCCTCGGAGCCGTGAGGTAAAAACATTTTTCTGCTTATTGGACAACAGCGTCTCTTCGTTATATCATCTCTGCCTGTATAATATCATATTGTGGCACCTCTAAACGTTTTGCAGCCTCACACACACACACACACACACACACACGCTGGATTTTCTCACAGACAAGTGTGAAACTCTACACAGTAGACGTGCTTTTCACCTCACACACGACACTATACGTGTTCAGGTTATCTGTCTTTGCCGGCTCTCGCTGCCAGAAACATAACATCGGTCTGCTTCGCTTTGGTATGTGCTTCAGATAGTGTGCGCTGGATATCGTCGCTATATACTTTTGTCTCTCCTCAAACTGTAATTCCACCATATTGGCTAGAAACAGTAAATAAATCTCCTCGGTCTTGACATTCAATGCACACACCTCATAATCCGCTCATGAAATTCAAGTATGTTTCCGCTGTTGATCTTTGATAGCACAGACGTGTAGATGCTGCAAGATATCGATCGATCCTCCTCTCATGATTTGGTGGCTTTGGAGGCCGTCGGGCTATTGCTTAGCAACCGCTCCGGCTAAATGCGGTGCATGGCTTGCTCTGTTGTTAGCGGAGAGGGTTTATATCAAACCAGCATGACCTAGAGGGAAAAACCCCAAAATTGTGATTGTGTCTGGACAGCGGATAAATAATTTAAAGGGACGGTTCACCCAAAATCTAAAATTCTGCCATGTCATTGGGAACCCATTTGACCTTTGTTCATACAAAGAAAAAAAATTTGAAGGTTGCAATGGTTGTTCATTTTAATACATTTATAACGAAGGTATAGTAAAGCTGAGAAGATTCCAAAAATAGATTTTATGGTAGAATACATATTGAATTTAAAGCTGGTGAAAATGAAGCTGCGAGGAATAGATTTATAGGCTTTACAGTGGTATGTACTGAATCATTTCTCAAAACTCAACTTTTAACAGTTTTGTCTACTTTTTGGAAAGATGTTTTGTAAGCTAACAACTTTTTTTTTTATTGTGATTTGATGAGAAGATCCTTTCCATTGAGGGTTGGGGGATTTTCGTGTTTTTCTGTGTGAGTTTATTGTGGAGTTCCTCAGGGCTCCGTTTTGGGGCCTGTCGGTTTTCTCTATTTCTGTTGCACTTAAGTCATATTTTTAAAAAGATACGGTATGTCGTGTCGTATTTATGCTGATGATATTCAGATTTACTTGACCGTCAGACCTGGAGGAACAGCTTCTCATTCATCCTTGTTTTGTATGTCTCGAGGAGGCCTGTAAATTGTCTCTAACTAAATGCAACTAAATCTGAAGTTAGCATTTTTGGGAGAAATTGGGTTGACAGTGACATAAAATATATTTTAGGTCCATGGTCAACAAATGTTGGGTGTAATTGTTGATAGCATTAATATTTGAACATCAGAGTAAATGTGCTGAAAAGATGCTTTTTCCAGTTAAGGGGTTTTGCAAAAATGTAATAATTTTTTGTCTCTTGTTGATCTTGAGATAGTGACACATCACATTTATCTCCCCCTGAATGAATTATTTTAGTGCACTTTATTTATTTAGTTTTAAATAACGACCCCGCTTTCAGTATTTCTCAGGCAAGGGATAGTTTTATGTTGCTTTTTTTTGTCATTTCAGAGCTCGAAAGACTTAATAAGTGGCCGAAAATATGGCATGAGTGACATAAAGTCGCGCGAACGATGACAGAAGTTTCATTTTTTTGGGGCGAACTCTTCCTCTCAACGCCTTTTCAAATCTTTGCTTTTGCCTTACGCTTGTGTTGACGGCCTCCATCTCGGATCGCTCGTCGCCGGATTCTGGCATCCCGGAAAACAACAAAAGACGATTCTCCCTGAAAGAGACGCGCACCCAGTCGAGAATCCACCTCGTATCTGTGTCGAAATCAGATTAATGAATAAATGAACGACAGTCCAAAGAGGAAAAATGGAGGATCGCGGGATATGTGGGTCATCGCGCGCTGATTTCCCCAGATTCGCTGACAGAACTGTGAAGTCCTTTGAAGACAGATGTCACATTAAAGGAGGTCGGGGTGAGCGGAGCTTCAGTAATGTCACGTAAACCCTGAGTTCAGCATCGCTGAGGATCACAAATACTTCTTGAATTCTCTCTGTCTGTCGCGTTAACGCAACACCAGCAGCAGCACACAGGAAACACTAATCCAATTATTCCCCGGGGGAAAGTTTGATATTAATTAAAAATGTTTAATTACTGTCTCTCTACCTCATGGGGCTGCAGTATGTGCACGCTATCATTGGTGACTGTAATAATATATTTTAGCCATGATATACACTGAATGTTGACATCTTATGAATGTTATTTGGAGTTGGATATTAATAATATTGTAAAATTATTATTTAATAATATCTATCCAAACCGTTAACATTTCTAATTTGAATAATGAAAAAATGGATACATTTAAGGATTTTATAGTAATTTATATAGTGAATAAACACGCTTAATACATGAATTCAGTTCATTTAATTAAAATTGTATTAATTATTAAAATATGAATGCAGTGATAATATGCAGTTATATATTGTAAAACACAGAATGCTTAATAATTTAGAAAATAAAATAAAATGAAATGAATAATTAACTTGAATATTATATTATTTAATTAAAACACTGATATAATCATTTTTTCATATGTAGTATCAATGCATTATTATTGATATCATGAATGACAGATGTTAAAGCTTTTTTTACTGACACATTTTCAATATTAATGTGAAAATTCGAAATATTTTTAATATATTAAATATTTTATAAAGTTCTTTTGTTGCTTTACGCAGATCATTATGTTAATAATGAATACTTGTAAGAACTTATTGCACATTTGTGTCTTTTATCATGCTGTTGTTGTGGCTGGTTTATAAAAGATCCTATGAATTGCTATAATTTTACCAGATGACATGACATTTCTGCTTTGTGTCATGCCTGGAAACGCTCTTTAGAAGGATGCTTTAACAAAAAAAATCAGTACTTATTCATTAATCACCCCGATATCCCTCCAAACTGGTTCTTTGTGAAACACAAAAGGTCAAAAGGTCAATAGCCACCAACGCGCAATGGCACACCTGTGCTAAACTGAAATAAGATCAAGGTTTTTATTTCTTTTGCTTTGTTACCGCATCCTTTCCTCCTGTAGCTCTGCACGAAAACAAATGCAACGCTTTAGCTTAACACATCTTTATTTTCGCAGAGCGTTTTTTCTTCTTATTAGTTCTGCGTAGCTTGATTTGTTCTCGCGTTTGTTCTCAGCTGATGGTGAAAGTGAAAGCTTTGTAATTAATTATGATGCTTAATAATTGATCGTGAAGCATTGTAATTCGTCTAACAGATCACAACACGAGTGCGCTGCTTTCACAGTCAGATGTGTGTGAAGAGCGATCAGAACCTGTTTGGGCCCCAGTGGACTCGTAACAGATTTCAAAGAATCTGTTACCATGGAACTGCACTCATGCTGATGTTCCTTACTCACAAGCCCGAGAGACAAATGTCAGCCGTGGAGCAGAAAGGATGCATTTTGCTAAAAGTAACCGCCACCACCTGGCGCCTTAAGTGTTTGTGTGTGTATGTGTTATGAAACATGCAAAAGACAAATATTGCACAAGGCAGATGCAACACTGACCATTTATTTTGCTAAATTATTCTAGTTACATTAACTAATATTTGTATGTGTGTGTGTGTGTGTGTTTTTATTATTATTATTATTTTTTGCTAGGTATTTCTAGTTGCCAGGACAACATTTCTTTTAATTTAACCTGATGTACTAAAATAGCTTAAACTACAACTATATAAATATAAAAATGATTCCACTAGAAGAAATCTTTTTAAATAAAATTACTAGACCTTCAGTTTCCTTCATACTGAACCAAACATTTTTATATTTACGTGACTGAAACGTCATGAGAAAGACTTTTTTTAAATTCGATATTAATAAATGTTCATTTTTACATTTATACATTTCATATTTATATTATATATATATATATATATATATATATATATATATATATATATATATATTGATTACATAATATATTCATATTGTATTATATTACATCACACACACACACACACACACACACACACACAATACATACAGTGTTAAGTTCTCATTCTAACATTCTAATTGTACCTTCATCATAGCTTGTTGTGCCTCATTTGATTCATTGGCTCTACTTGACTCTGTTTCATTGTAACTCCACACATAGGTCTGTCTGCTAGGTCCTCTCTCTCTCTCTCTCTCTCTCTCTCTCTCTCTCTCTCTCTCTCTCTCCTCTGTCTCTCTCTCCTCTGTCTCTCTGTCTCTCTCTCTCTCTCTCTCTGTCTCTCTCTCTCTCTCTATCTCTCTCTCTCTCTCTCTCTCTCTCTCTCTCTCTCTCCTCTCTCTCTCTCTCTCTCTCTCTCTGTCTCTCTCTCTCTCTCTATCTCTCTCTCTCTCTCCCTCTGTCTCTCTCTCTCTCTGTTTCTCTCTCTCTTGCTGGAGGGAATGATCTATGCTTCTCTCTTCACTCCTTATTTTAGGCAGCATTTCTAATTTGTTTTTCCTAGTCCGACTGCGGCTGTAATTCACAACCATGTGACACACACACACACACACACACACACACACACACACACACACACACACACACACACACACACACACAGAAATAGCCCTGGTGGACACTCGTGCTGTTCACCATAAATAATGAGTCTAATGCAGCACACCGTTGCACATTCTGCAGTCATAAGTTGTGATGATTCATCCCCTGTGTGTGTGTGTGTGTTTGTGTGTGTCCGTTAAGTGTGACGGACAGTTAAATGCAGTACATAAGTTACACACCCACAACCGGGCGATGTTTAGAGGACAATGTTGGACTCATGAATATATATGAAAAGATATTTCAGAAAAAAATTATAATATTATTTTCTTCTTTAAGAAATGCATCCAACTTCCCAAGAGTGAATCTAAAAACACAGCCATGCAAATCCTCTTCTCATGGGGAAAAAAAAAAAGCCAAACGATTGAAGCGAGATTGTTCGCTGCTTTGATCAGACGGCCAAATGCATAAAGCCATTTACCTTTTGCAATTGTGCTTTCGATTTAGAGCAGGTTTAATCATGGAAGGCTGTTTTTTCGAGAAGGAAATAAGAAATGAAAATATCCTTTGAACTGTACCGAGAGTGAGCGACCATTGTAACACACTTTTCAGCTCCGGCCAATGCAAACTGCTACAATACACGCGCTCTGTCGAGGGGTGAAGACTTATTGTAGGGGTCTGTCTGTAAATGCTATGTAATTTAGAAGGAATGAAGGAGAATTTGGGCCCCTCAGAGACGCATTTAATGAAATAACCCTCATTTCTGAAGGCTTTGGCTTTATCTCTGAAAGCTCAGCGGCTTTGAAGTGGCGCACAATAGAAGAGAATCTCCAGCGGTCGGTGCGCTAAAAATCAGCGTGACGCTGAAGAGTTCTCCCTGCGCGTCGTCGCGCGACGGCGCCGCCTGTCGGAAAGATCTCGAGCGGCTAATTGGTGTCACTTTTACAAGTCGAACCGAGAAACGTGATCAAAACACGGAAGGTGCGAATCCGTCTGTGAGAATCTCAGGAACAAACATTTGAACAGCAGAATGCTGTCAGAGAGTCTGTTTTACAGACTGTGTTTTTCAGGGTTTGCGTCTGTTAAAAGCAACAGGCCTCCCCTCAGGCCACGCGAGATGTAGATGAGTTTGTTTCCTCAGCAGGAAAGATCAGAGGACGCTCTGCAGCGAATGGGTGCCGTCAGAAAGAGAGTCCAAACAGCTGATTAAAACGAGTAAATCACATCCGGTCCATCAAATAACACTTTGGGAAGTAAACAGATTCATCATTAAATGTTTTCACTCATAAACAATGCTTATCTGTGCGTATTTCTCTCCTGATTCAGGAATAAAACTGCTTTTGAGCGGAGAAAGCAATAGAGGACATGATGAATTTGTTTCTTACAAACACACACACACACACGTGGTCTAGAATTGTAAGAATTACTTATGGATTAGTGTGATGGTTCGTATCAGCTGCACTAAAAAGTTAGTCAACTAAACATGCTTATTAAATGTAGCCTAAATAAATAGATTTCAAACACTTAACTTAAAAAATTTTTGGCTCTCATTCTGATGGCACCCATTCACTGCAGTAATATAATGCTATATTTCTCCAAATATGTTCCAGTAAAGAAACAAATTGCATATTGGATGATCTGAGGGTGAGTAAATATTCAGCAAATATAAATCGGGTGTACTGTTTCTTTAACGAGGCTGGAGAGGTAGAGATCTGGACAACACTGATCCGTTAACAGCCAAACAGCTCTGAGAAAACAAATCAAACAGTGGTGAGGGGGGATATCTGTCACTGACACAGGGTATAATAAACATGTTGAAGTGCTGATGATCAGGAGAAGAGCACACATGAAGAGACAGGTCTGTAAAAAGTCATATTTACACACACACACACACACACACACACACACACCTGTCATCGCTAATCCATAAGCTGACAACCCATTTCTCAATTTCTGCACTCTGAAATATCAAACGCTTAACCCCAAACCCGAACCCTTATCTAAGGCTGCATGATTTGTTAAAACGATCACATTTTGATTGTTTTGCCTTATATTGTGACATGACTGCAACACGTTGAACATTTAACATCACATACTGCCGCTTCTGAGGCTTCCACGCTAAAAGAACAAAAAGCCTCACAAGCTCTTTTTTCAGAGATGAAAAAGTGGATTTTTTGGTGAGTTAAAATACAGAAATTCTTTCAGCATTTAATACAGCTACCTATTAGCATAAAATGTAAGGTCTTTCTTCAGTGTTCCACAAAAATAAACGCTTGAGGGTTTAATCCAAGATGTAGATGTACTATATTTTTTCTAAGAAACTGATTTGTTTCTCATAAACATTTCACTTTACAATATGTAAATGACGTAATTGTAGTCGTGTGGATTGTGACGCTTACATTTGGACTCTCATTTTGGCTTTCATTCACTGCAGAGGATCCATTGGTAAGCTTTTTTTTTTGTTTCTGGTGAAAAAACAAGCTCATCTATATCTTGGATGACCTGAGGGTGAATACATTTTCAGAAAATTAAAATATTTCTGTATTAATTTCTGCAATTTATTATTAATTGTGAGATTTAGTCGCTCAAAATCAATCTCATTTTGATTCGTTGTGCAGCTCTGCTCCCAAACCTCACAATGCAAACCCTAAAATCTGTAAACCCATCCTAAAACGTAATCTTGATTTCATGTGAAACTGCGAAATTGTGACGGTATGGCATTTACTTCATTTAATTTCACTCACAGCCATGGCTCATCCTAATGGTGCACTTTGCTGAGCTTTTCATTCCTTGAAAATTCCAGCACTGCAGCGTTTTTCCCAAGCTAATTAGACAGAAATAGATGTTGGTGTTTTCCTGCAGGCCATGTTAATGAGACGCAGAAGAGCTGGTTTCTAGAGCAATGATTGAAGACCGCGTGACGCGTGTTGAGTTCATGGAAAGTGGCTGTGATATTATAGATACTTAACACCCAGATGTGCCTGCCATGCTAAAGTTAGCGCATCATCATCTGGGACTGTGAGAATCCTTCATTAAGAAGCGATATGATGCATGTCACAGCATACTACAAAAAGCAGACTCCCCAGATGTTCCTCAGAAGAAGGTTTGACTCTTCTTGAGAATAACCTTCTCCTGCTTTGAACTTGAGTCTTATTGCTTCAACAGGGTCAACATTTGCATTTGCTCATGGAAATATGTCTCGCATCCCTTCCTAGTCTGTTAGTTGCCAAAGAATTGCAGCATATTTGATGCTTCCGGTGTGTAAGAACAATTCTATCACAGTGGACCTTCGATATATGAAGCCTGTCTGTGAGGGATTGTTTGCATCTCTTTCATTTTTCCCTTTCATTCCTTGCTTTATTTCTCTCTCCTTTTCTCTTCTGTCTTTTATGAGTTTGGTGTCAAAGAGTGCCTTTTATTCCTCACACCCAAATTCCCTCAAGCTCTCAAATCACACTCCTAAAATACAGACACTATCAACACCAGACATCACGGCATCCTTCTGTAGAGAGAAAGAGAGAGAGAGAGAGAACAGACAGACAGAATGGAGAGAGATGGAGCGGTAAGGGTGATGGGGGATAAAATTTGAGTTTTTACTCTGCTCTTTTACTCTAAATTGTGTTCTGTCAGCTCTTTTATGGCATTTTCCTTGAAGCCGACGTACTTGAACTCAGGCTCCTATTTCCTATCACGGTGCTGATATTTAATGAAGCAAAACCTCATTCTTGCTCTAGACGGTTCATAGAAAAGGGAGCTGGATAACCCGCTGAATGAATTTACAACAGAATTAATCTAGGTCATTTTACATCCGCTTATCTCAGTAATGACACTGGATTCCAACTTAAAATACTTTCAGTAATGCACTTAAATAATGAACAGCTCAGAGAACACGATAAAGGGAAGAATCTGTGGAACAGCAGAGGAGCAACATGGATGGTTGATAAAAAGACAGACAGACAGAGACAGATAGAGACTGATCGATATAGATACAGACAGACAGATAGATAGATAGATAGATAGATAGATAGATAGATAGATAGATAGATAGATAGATAGATAGATAGATAGATAGATAGACAGACAGACAGACAGATAGATAGATAGATAGATAGACAGACAGACAGACAGATAGATAGATAGATAGATAGATAGAGACAGACAGACAGACAAAGACAGACAGAGAGATAGAAAGACAGACAGATAGATAGATAGATAGATAGATAGATAGATAGATAGATAGATAGATAGATAGATAGATAGATAGATAGATAGATAGATAGAGACAGACAGACAGACAGACAGACAGACAGACAGATAGACAGATAGATAGATAGACAGACAGACAGACAGACAGACAGACAGATAGATAGATAGATAGATAGATAGATAGATAGATAGATAGATAGATAGATAGATAGATAGAGACAGACAGACAGACAAAGACAGACAGAGAGATAGAAAGACAGACAGATAGATAGATAGATAGATAGAGACAGACAGACAGATAGATAGAGACAGACAGACAGACAGATAGATAGATAGATAGATAGATAGATAGATAGATAGATAGATAGATAGAGAGAGACAGACAGACAGACAGACAGACAGATAGAAGACAGACAGACAGACAGACAGATAGATAGATAGATAGACAGACAGACAGATAGATAGATAGATAGATAGAGAGAGACAGACAGACAGATAGATAGAGACAGACAGACAGATAGAGATAGATAGATAGATAGATAGATAGATAGATAGATAGATAGAGACAGACAGACAGATAGATAGAGACAGACAGACAGACAGATAGATAGATAGATAGATAGATAGATAGATAGATAGATAGATAGAGACAGACAGACAGACAGACAGATAGATAGATAGATAGATAGATAGATAGATAGATAGATAGATAGAGACAGACAGACAGACAGAGATGACAGACAGATAAAGACAGACAGAGAGATAGAAAGACAGACAGATAGATAGACAGACAGATAGATAGATAGATAGATAGATAGATAGATAGATAGATAGATAGATAGATAGATACTAGTGAGAGAGCAAGACAGAAAGACATAAAAAGAGACAAAGTTAGAATGAACCCTAGACAGATGGACTGTAAATGGATGGATGGATGGATGGTAGATCTGATCCCATGCACCGATAAATAAACTGAAAATGTTCTCAAACTATGTTTTTTTCTCAGATGCTTAAGGGCATGGACACGATGCTCATATGGAAAAGGTCAAGAGCCTTTTTTTAACCTCACTTGTGCCCTGCTCCACCAAAACCCCCTTCGGGTGCAGTTTTCACGTGTGAATTCCCAGAACTCTCTGGTCCTCGCTGACAGCGCTGTAAACGAGAACAGACCGCGTGTGACGGTGGAGAAGAGACATTGTGCTTGGCCTGTCAAACGCGTGTAAACAAAACATGCTGGGGGAATCGCGGTGAGCGCGTGTGTTTTGATGTTCACCTTGTGATGTCGATTTACCGCCGGCTCGCGCGCCCCATCAAAACGTCACGGAGGCAGACTCGGGACAGCGGTGAAGCATGCCGCGGGGTGGAGGGCCTGTTTGGGGTGATTGATGTGTCGAATGCTTGAGCGTTCCTCTCTCAGGGCCGTCAGCGAGGTGACCCTGGGTCGACGGGACCAGAGCGGTCGGCACCGGTGATTGATGGCCTGAAACTCATACGTCACAACACGTCAGATGGTTTTCAGACCAAAATATGCAAACATTCCAAAAGGATGAATATATATATATATATATATATATATATATATATATATATATATATATATATATATATATATATATATATATAGGTTTGGTGTGGAGGACATTTCCAACATGATAGAGCATTAACCTTTAGCGACACTGACTGGATATTTGTATTCCAAATGGGAATATGTATCTATATCAACATAATAAAAACAAGCTAAGGTCACGTATTAAACGTGTGCGTTTTAAAGCCACTCTCTGGACATTTCACGAAACATTTAGTGAGGTACACGTATGTCCAGTGAGCCTAGGTTTATAATTTGAGTCATTATTTTTAACTTTTTTATTCCAATGTAGAGACAAATGAATTCTGGGAAAAAAATGAATTCGAAATTTAAGCTCAAACAAAAAACTTGCATATATAATGTGCACATATAAACTAAAAGCTGAATCATTTCTTTTTTTCATAATTCAGAAAAAGCAAGATAGCTGTCGATCGCTAGAAAGACAATAGCGTTATCCTTGTTATCTTAAAATACTGCGTCCGAAAAAAAAATCTGAATGAAGTCACTATTTTGAGCACGTTTAAACTTAAAATTCAGGAAAAAAATTGTGATACATAATTTCATAATTAACTGTGAGACATAAACTCAGAATCTGATTTTCCTCACACGTTTGCAGAATTATAAGAAAAATTCTGAACTGAGATAAAAGTCGTAATTACCTTTATTTTTATTTCACAGTAAAAAAAAACCCCAAAAAACAGGATTTGATATCTGTATCCTACGTGTGTCTGATATTTCTTCACACGTTCCCCCTGGCTGAACTCATAAGTCAACAAGCGGCGCGTTGAGAAGTATCATGTGAAACCATTCATTCATTTTCAGCAGAGCACGCTGGGATGCTTTAATCCGATGCCGTGCATGCTGGGATATGCTAACCTGAAGCAAGATGGTCTTTTTTTTTTTTTTTACTTAAGCAAATATATTCGAACGGTTCCCCCTTTTAACAGGCCCATGTGTACAATTAACGTAACCATTAGCATTTTAATGGGCAATTGAAATGTTGCAGTTGGTTAAGCGGAAAGCCAAGGAAAACAGCAATTATCCATCCGACCTCTGTCTCTAAGCCTTGGACAAGGAGGAGGGAAAAAAGGGCTCCGTTCTTATGCGGCTCTGTGGAGAATATAATCCTGCTGATTGACAGTCTCATTACCAGATTACTTGGATCTCAGTTGTCTGTGATTTTGAGAGTAAACACACAAACGGATTGAAGATTCGAGTCTTTAACACGGATGGCCTTTCTTCATTCTTTACGGGATTTCCTTTATTTTGATCCACCCAGTGGATCTTGTCGGAGAGATATGCAGGAGCGAAGTTAGACGTGCATCTGTCGTATGCTCGGCGATAAAGAGCTGTGATACCTGAAGAAAATCTAAATCGCCTCACTGGGAGAGAGTCGCCTGGACACTCAGAAGTGCGTACTTTGAAAGCCTGAAACCTGAAACAAACGACATGACACAGGTCAAATCAGTGTTAATGAAAATCTTAATGACAGTAATAATACAATTATTTTTTTTACATTTACATAATTTAACATTAAACCTGTATTATTATTATTAGTAGTAGTAGTAGTAGTAGTAGTAGTAGCAGTAGCATTTTATTTAATAATAATAATAATAATAATGATAATAATAATAGCAGGGATATTGTCACATGATATTCAAACATTTATTACTTTTTTTATTAGTTACAGCACTTTTTAGATTAAAACTAATACAATTGTTTTTAATTTAAAATTTTATATTTTTAAATATAGTGTGCCTTTGATTTATTTTCAAATAAAAGAAAACATTTTAGTACTTATTAGTTGGTATTACTATAATTTTTTTGATTAAATAAAACTATTAATAAATAATAAATAATAAATAAATATATAAAATAAAATAAAATTATATATATCAGTATATATTCTGTATTTATTTACTATTTAAAAGTGGATCAAAAAAGTTCATCAAAGATGTTCTAAGACAAGAATGCATTTTAGTTTTAGGACAAATTTAATGAAAGGTTTTGGTTTTGATCCACTTTAAATGTGTGTGTGTGTGTGTGTGTGTGTGTGTGTGTGTGTGTGTGTATTTTATCTCAACGATCTTGTCATATGGTAATAATGTAATATAATAATATTTTTTTACTTCTGGTAGTTCCATTTTTAAATAAGTAAATATATATAAATAAATAAATATATATATATATATATATATATATATATATATATATATATATATATATATATATATAATTATAAATAATTATAACAGTTTTTAATGAAACATTTTTGTACAAAAAATGTATACTTAAACTAAAAAGACCATTGCATCTCAAGGAGCTTGTCACGACGCACTTTTAAATTTAAAGAACATTTTTCTTTTCATCATCCTGGACTTCTTTATTCGTCACTGACCCGGACTGCTCTTCAGAAATAAAGATGCTTGTCTAAGTGCAGGATGTTCTTTCTTTGACTAATAAGACAAATAAAATGGAATATTAGATACGCGACACAATGAGAATTAAAAGCGCGGTGACAGGAAAGTCTGTGATATGAAAAAGACCTCTTTTCTAAATGGAATGAAATGTGCATTCATCCGTTTCAGGCCGCTCGTTTTAACCTGTGCGCCTGGTCGCGGGTCTCTCTCGCCGCAGATTGAATTCGGAGTAATTAATGCGTCCATTGTCTTCGGCGGAGAGAAGGAGGAGAGGCAGCGGGACGGAGTGAGATGAAGCCCTCTGACAGGATGTTTATGAGGTGTCAGTTTGTGTTTGGATCAGAGGAGCTGACGGGGCGGAGAGGAGATGCCCGGCCTGTACGGAGCTCAACTGCATGACCCATTTGCTCTGTTTGGATCGGTTCCTCTCGGTTCAGTGGCGTTGTGATGGCGCTCTGGATGGCGTTCCAATCCTCGGATCTGGATCTCGCCCTGACACGGCAGAGCATGAGTCAGCTGTCAGGTGCACAAACACGCGTGTTCACCGCAGGCCGCTGAAAACCCCAAGCTCATTCAAGAACTGCATTTCAATCGGGGTCAGGGTAGACTTTTCGCAGTTCAAAGCCACTTTCGAGCGCAAAATCAACCTCTTTTAATTGAAAGGGCTGCAGTTCGTGGACTTTTTGCGGCATATTACAGGTCTATCGCGGACAAAGACGTGCTGTTTTCTTTTCTGTGCCTAATAGCGAGGTCACATTAGCGAAGCAAGAAAGGCCATTGTCTGTTACGAACAGCGCTTAGTTTGGAAGTGACTTACTTGGAGGTCACTTGCTAAATGTTTAATCCAATAAACTAGGTCCATAGTGGACAAACGTGACTACACTGTAAAAACAAACAGCTATCGGTTTTTAGCAGTTTTTGCAGTGCGTCATCAAAATTTGAAGCTTGGGAGCGCACTTAAGTTTGGTCTCATTGTAAAGAAGACCCATGGCCGATTAGTTAAAACTACTAAAATAAAAAAAGTTATACAGGTTGAACAATATTTTAGATAACGTATATAATTAAACCTGGTCTCATAAAAATATGCAGCACCTTTTTATGCACCTGTTTCACTGCAGTTTGAGTGGCGTTAAAACAAAGGTTCAATATGTGAACCCTGGCATATTTTTTTAATGTTGGTATGTCATTTTAATGTATGTACATTTTTGAAATCTTTAAAACAGAGGTAGCAGTGCATAAAGCCATCAAACTTTCAACTTATGCAAAACAATGTGTTTGAATTGTATCTGTTGTGCGACCCTCTAAAAAAAAAAAAAAAAATCTCTATATTCTAATATTTCTCTAATTGAGACATAAAGTTTGCAATAATATATTTTATGATCGTAAATCATAAAAATACACAGATATATCGCGTTAACCTTTATTTTTGAATCGTATTAATCACGATTAATTGTTCGACAGCGCTAATATAGAGCAAACATGATGAAGTGATGAAGTTATTAATACAATCAAGAGCGGGAATTCGTGAATTTTAAACTTGAAATGCATGTTGTTTTCAAATGATCCAGTTTCCCCACATGCATCAGACATGCAGGCATGCAGCCGTCTAGTAATAAAGGGCGTTGATTGTTAAATCAATAGTTGTCTGACTTTCCTTCCCATGATCAGATTCCATTGTAAACGGTAAAGGAGACGGAAGCGTGAACAAGCAAACACACAAAAGCGCCTTTTATCAACATCATTGTGGGGGCTCGCCATTCAATTCTGTTGTTGTTAATAAAAGTAGCTAATTATAATTACAGACCTAACCGGTTATAAAATACGCTTTTACGTAATATTTAAAGTCTATATTTAATAGCTTGATGAGCTATTAAATTAACTATTATTGTATTAAACACAGTCAGATAAGTCCGGTCCATTTAATTGGATTAGAAAGACTTTAGCTTTATTATATATATATATATTTATTATATATATATATATATATATATATATATATATATATATATATATATATATATATACTTATTAGGTGGCTAAATCATACTAATTTGAACAACCTTACTCGTACAAATTCATATGATTTTGGCTAAATCTGCACGTATATTACTAGCGAGCAATTTATATACATTTGTACGAATGACCTACTTAACCCCGCCCTAAATCCCTGGGGTTTAGACAAATGATAAAAAAAGAGTGAGGTGATAATGTCGATATAATCATATAATCTCTAAATGAACTTTTAAATGCGTTTCTCAAAACACCTTTCCAACCTGAAAAACCGCACGGTCATGGTCATGTCACTGAATAGCTCCGCCTCCAAATCTCGTTGGTCTAAAATCTCATTCTCACGTTGCTTTAAATGAAGCGTCAGACATCTGATTGGTCGTGATTTTAAATATTAAACATCAAACCTCTGAGTGGCTGTGATTTGGTCCTTTGGTCTCATCATCACACACACACACACACGCTGGCGTAGTGCTTGCACGAGGCCCTTAGACTGTGGCTTTAGCTGTTGTGTGCGAGATGAAGGGCTGCCTCATTCCTCCTGACAAGCCGTTTGTTTTGGTCTCAGAGCTTGAGCTGAAACTGCTGATGGTCTATTTCTGCAGTCACATCTGCTCTATATACGGCTAACTGCTCGTGAGAGAGTATCGTGTTTTTGTTCCAGCAGCACTGAGGTTGAACTTTCATGGTAAAGAGCTTGTGAATAATGGAGTGAGATGTTCAATGAGTGACGAGCGCTAGGAGAGAGAGAGAGGATGCTCTTTCTGTGAATAGTCACATTCAGCACAACGTGATTTATTCCAGTAGATCTTGGATCAACATTCTTTGTTGTTCCATGAATGTTTCTGTCTGTCTCTAAACATAGTCTTGAAAACGGAACGGTCCAAAATTATTTGTACTTTTCTTTTCAGTTGCTCTTAGTGATACATTGGAACTTTTTAGGGTTCTGTGAGCTTTTGGCTGACTCTTACGGCTCTTTGGAAATTACGTTTCTAGTTTGGTTCCTGCAGTTTTATTCTCATTTTATTGATTTCCAAAATGTATGTAACTACCGCCAAATGCAGGGTTTCTGTGTGTCCTTAAAGGTTTAGCTGTGTCACATTTAAAGCCATGAAAAGTCTTAAATGATGTAATTTGACTGTTTTGCTATGAAATGTTGTTATTTTTTTAGCAAGCCTTAAAGCAGGTCATATTTATTAAGTAAATAGTGAATAAAAATGACTTGCTTGATATTTTTGATATTGGTGCTTTAAAAATGTTTTTGACTCCAAAAGAATAATGAAAAATATTAAACTTAATATCCTAATGAAAATATTAAACTATGAATGTTTATAGGGTAGGACAAAAACTGAATATTTAGCTAATTATAAATTAATTAATTTGTTTATATATAATTGGCTTGACAATATACAACATTTTATTCCACCGAAAAAATGGTCAAAATGAATAGTTTTTCGACTGTTCTAAGTATTTTCTGAATTATGAAGCAACAAAATGATAATTCCGTCTGTAAAACTTAAATAAAAAAATCTATAATTTTATATTTATTAATAAAACCATTAAACACTGACTTAAAGTGTTTATATATCTGTTCCAGAACTGCAAATTAGCACATATTTCATATATCATTTGCATATTTTAACTTAATATTTGAGAATATTTGTTCCCCAAACAAGTGTTTAGAATGCAACTGTAATATAACTATATTATATCAAATCTAATTTATTTTAATATATTTAATGCATTTGTATATCGATATTTGAATTATTAATAAATTATTTCTATTTTCATAGTTATTGTTCATACTTGTGGCTTTGTTTTAATACCTGATGCTTTTCGTTCATATACCAACAATTAAAAAGAATAGGTGGCTGGTTAGATTGCTTCAGATACGAGAGGCCTCTAACCAGCATGGTCTTAAAAAAGGTTCTTTTGTAGCATCAGGCCATGAAACCTTTTTTTCTCTAATTGGAACATTTATTTTTATTGAGTGTGCTGTAAAAGTCTGGCAGCGGTGATTGGTTGATAGAAACGGTGTTGTGAGTCAAGTGAAGGATGTTTCTGGGAACACGTTGCACTTGTGTAAATCATGTTAAGCATTTGATTCGGTCGGCTAGTTGTTAGTGGTGTTTCCGGTGTCCTGGGTAGATGATGGGGTGTGCGGTTCAGCCGTGGGGATTTATTGTCTGACCCAGCGGTCTTACACGGGCTCAGAGAGATCAGAGGGTGCCGGTGAGCAGATCTATGGGGGTTTACGGGCTGATGTCTCTTCACGGTTCAGTCAGAACTACCAACCACAGCGAACTCAGAAACATGCTTTCACAGCCCATAAACGCCGAGAAATTGCAGCTCATTAAGTGGTCTTGTCCTTGGGGTTCTGAAATGCAAAACTCTCCTGTTCTTGGTTCAACACAAGTTAAGCTCAACCCGATGTAGTCTTAGCGTAAAACCCGCCCACCTTCATCGCTATTGCCGTGTCTGATAAGCCATGTTACACACAGTGAAAAATACATTGCAGAGCAAAGAGAAAACTGAAAGCACTGACAGAAAAGACAAAGCAGGTGACTTGTGGTATGAAGCAAAGTCTGAGCTTTCAAATGTAGTTTTTAATAAATGAGGTTTGGGTTCTTTTTTAATGTGTTGTGAAAGCTCGCTGTATCTCCTCAGTTCAAGCGGCATGCGAACCGATTATCTCTTTCTCGTTACTAATTACCATGAAATAAACATGAATGAACATCAGAAGGTATGCGCTCCTGTTTGGTTTGTTTGCCGGACATTATGGTTGGTTAGATGTGTTCCTAGATCAACGTCATTTGTTGAGACTGGAACAACATTTTAATCCAAAAATTTAGTCTTGACAATATCTCTACCCCTAAAGCTAACCTTACCCATGAGTAAACCCTAAAATCAGAGGAAATGATTGATGAATGGCACTGATGTGCAAGCAATAAACTGATTGTAAGCCTAAATGTCACAAAAACTATAAAATAGTTTTTCAAATCAGATCGGTTACTCTCCATAAATCTTGCGCATTATTCGATATTATTTGAGTTTTGAGGTTTCAGTTTCACCAACATCCTTCAGACAATGGCAAAATGTTGCGTCTACACATCAGGAATATTGCATGCAACCCTGGACGCCGGATGCCGAAAACATTTGTTTTGTCTGCTACCCAAAACTTGTTAAACAACCAGTCCCACTCTCTCACATGAAAGCATTGTTTTACTTCATTTGATCTAGACTGTAATAGTTTTCTATCAGTGGGAAGATAGAGGAAGCCAGAGTAGACGTTTATTAAATAATCATATTTGCATGTGTTTCAATGCTATATGGTTTTACTATCCCATGAGGCCATGGGAGAGGATGTGTGAATAGCAGTGAAGGGACGTAACTTACACTGGTAGGTCATGTGATAATGTCAAAACAGCGATGTAGTACGTTCAGGTCATTCACATTCATACGATATACCGCTATAGATTTATAGATTTTGGCTTTATTGTTGTTACATGCTCGCGTGATCTCAATAATGTAATGTTTTTAAACATTGCGGTTTAAAAACAAATGAGTTTAAGTTGTTAAAAATGCAATTAGCATTAAAAGAGATATTATTTGGCTATATGTGTGCACACTTTTTGTCACACTCTGGACTTTTGTTATTGTTTTTGTCTCGAGCCACGTGTTGTCTGTGCCCTGCCTTCCCATTGTGTTTAATTGTCTTCAGCCGTGTCTTGTTAATTTAGTTCATTTCCTTGTGTATATAAACCCTGTGTTCTGTGTTCACGGTTGTCGGATTATCAAAGTTACTAAGTTGCAACGTTACTATGTTTCAATGTTTCAACGTACTCTGTTTTGTTCCCGAGCTCTTTTTTTGGTTTTGGTTTTGTTCTGCCTACCTGCCTTTTGTATATTTATTTTGCTAAAAAAAGAATTAAATCTGTTTAAGTTTTTTGTACTTTCGAGTCTCGAGTCTTTCCCGCGAAAACGTGACAGGATAATCCGACCATAAAAGTAAAGCGGCGTTTTCCCTTTTTGTTTTTGGTTTTGTTTTCATGGATTCCCCCTACAACGCCCAAATTTCCTCATCCTCCTGCTGGAGCAGGAGGATCGCTCTCGAGGGCTATACTAAGGACTTCCTCGCCCTCGCGAACTACTCGCGCTTCCCGGACGGCTTTTTGTGCTCGATTCACTTCCGCGGACTGAACACCACCACACGAGCAAAGCTGTCCGGGGACGGCCCTCGAGAGAGCGTCGCCGCGTACATCGAGTGGGTGCTGGTGTCCTGCAACTCGCCGATAACGGTTGCGCTGGAGGACAACGACACCAGCCCCACTCCAGATCCAGAACCCAGCCCATCATCTCCCCGCGTCGCAGAGGCCAGGCCTGTGCCCACGGAGGGCGCAATCGCTGAGTCTGGGACGACCACGGAACCATCGCTGAGGAGGCGACAGAGCCGTGGAGCGCCACCGGACCGAGCCGATTGCGACAGACCAGGTGCGTGAGCGGGCATCAGAGCTTGCCGCGGTGGAGACAGCCGACAACGAGAGCGCGGAGTGGAGCTCCGCCCACTGCAGATCGGCTGAGGATGAGCTGATCATCCAACTGGGGCTGCTGGATCTACAAGAGGAACTGGATGATGTGGACTTAGACTGGGCACCTCCGTGTATCCTGAGTCGCTGGTCCCGCCCAGCCGCCCTGTTAGCCCGCTGGTCCCGCCCAGCCGTCCTGTTAGCCCGCTGGTCCCGCCCAGCCGTCCTGTTAGCCCGCTGGTCCCGCCCAGCCGTCCTGTTAGTACCCTAGAGACTGTTCCTGTGCGCCTCCCGAGTCCCAGTGCCCGCGCCCGAAGCTCTCCGAGTCCCAGTGCCCGCGCCCGAGCGCTCCCGAGTCCCAGTGCCCGCGCCCGAGCGCCTCCCGAGTCCCAGTGCCCGCGCCCGAGCGCTCTCCCGAGTCCCAGTGCCCGCGCCCGAGCGCTCCCGAGTCCCAGTGCCCCGCCCCGGCGTTCTCCCGAGTCCCAGTGCCCCAGCCACGCAGCGCTCTCCGAGTCCCAGTGCCCCAGCCACGAAGCGCTCTCCCGAGTCCCAGTGCCCCAGCCACGAGCGCTCTCCCGAGTCCCAGTGCCCCAGCCACGAGCGCTCTCCCGAGTCCCAGTGCCCCAGCCACGGCGCTCTCCCGAGTTCCAGTGCCCGGCGCCACGAGCGTCTTTCCAGTTTTTCCACCCTCCCACCCTAGTCACACCATGACGATGGATCCCAGCAGCCCCTGCGCTCATCCTCAGCTCACCATCCAGAGCTGCGCCACGGGTCTGCCGGTCCCCATCGCCGTCGAGGGTGGGCGATCCCTCGCCTCACCGTCCCGCCTCCGAGTCCCGGACTCCTCCTCGCCTCGTGACCCGTAGGGCTCCCCTGGGCTTCTAGCTCCCTCCTCTCCACCGTGGTCCGTCAGTCCACCAGCTCCACCAGGCTCCATCGTCCCTCCGGCTCCGCCTTGGTCTGTCGTCGACCATCCGTCGCCTCGGATTCTCTCCTCGGCTTCGCCTCGTCCCTCCATCCCACCGCTCTGTCAGGCTCCTCCTTCCTCTCGGCTCCACCTCAGTCCTCAGTCGCTCTGGCTCCGCAGCGTCCTTCCTGTCCCCCGTCTCCGTGTCCAATGTCGCGAAGCGGCGGCGCCGCCTCGGACCTCCAGCGCCTCGGCGTCACCTTGGCTCTTCGCTCTCCGCCCGGCCTCAGTCTTCTGCACCACCTGCTCCGCCGCCGGTCGGACCCATGGAGTCGATGGCCGCTCCTCCTCCATGGCTCCTCCTCCTTCGGGCGCCACCATGGACCATCATGGCTGGGCTCTGGATCTCCTCCTGCTCCGGACTCCTCCTGTGTCCTCCCTGGCTCCTCCCTCCTTCTGTGCCCCCCTGGACTCCTGTCTGCTTGCCCCCTCCTGGGGGTCGTCCTCCACCGGAACCTCCTCCCAAGATCCGGTATTCCCAGTTCCGAGTTGTTGTTGTTGTTGTTGTTTTTGTTTGTTGTTACTTTAGAGTGCGGGACGCACCTTCCGGGAGGAGGGCATTATGTCACACTCTGGACTTTTGTTATTGTTTTTGTCTCGAGCCACGTGTTGTCTGTGCCCTGCCTTCCCATTGTGTTTAATTGTCTTCAGCCGTGTCTTGTTAATTTAGTTCATTTCCTTGTGTATATAAACCCTGTGTTCTGTGTTCACGGTTGTCGGATTATCAAAGTTACTAAGTTGCAACGTTACTATGTTTCAATGTTTCAACGTATACTCTGTTTTGTTCCGAGCTCTTTTTTGGTTTTGTTCTGCCTACCTGCCTTTTGTATATTTATTTTGCTAAAAAAGAATTAAATCTGTTTAAGTTTTTTTGTACTTTCGAGTCTCGAGTCTTTCCAATGCAAAACGTGACACTTTTGTAGGCCTTGACTAGTTAAATACATACACTTGCATGCAAACACAGTCATTTATGTCTTAAGTGAAAGCAAACAGTTGAAAAAGAAAATGCATGAATAAAAGCATGTTGGATGTGGGCAGTTCTTAAAGTGACAGCAGTTTAATATTCCTGCTGTTTGTCATTCAGTCAATAAACATAACAACATTTCTCACTTCTCTTGACTAAATCCCTTTGAAACTTTAATGAGAAGAAACATATATATTAATTACACTGGATAATATGCAGTGTTTTTATATGTCTGATTACATTTTTATTATTGATTTTTAATGTATGTTCTGTTTTAGCTTTCTGTATACTAATAATTAACTTTTAATTCTTTTTTTAATTGTTGAGCATTTACTTGATTTCAGTGAGCTGGAGTTCTTTTTTTAAATTCAATTAATTAGGTTGTATTAACTTTTTGCGATTTTTATATTGAAATTTCTTAATTTCATATTTTGTTACAGTGAAATAAAAGTACTCATATCTTGATGATTTAATTTAAAACAACGGTGAATATAAAGTACAAGTACTACGTAAATTAACATAATTAATGAGTTATTTCTTAACTTAAAAACATGCTAACATTATGTCGCTGTACTACTTAAATTTGTAAATTGGCCCCATTTGCTTCTAATGCTCATGTGTAACCCATATATCAACTTAACACAATGTAAACAAGTGCAATATACAGTACAACCTAAAAGGCAGCTGAAGTGTGTGACTAGTGAGCAGAATGTGACCGGACACATTTAAATATCAAAACCTATTCAGTATTCAGCAACTTCCTTTGGCCTGATAAACCGCAATGTGACCCACGGCAGTACGCTGAGGTTAGCCAATCATAGCAGAGGTCATTTTATATAGCAGTCTTAAAGGTGCAGGAGCACAACAAGCCTGTGATTTGCAGGAAATAGCTGGCAAATGACCAGGAAGCATCTGCTTTGAGGTATCGGATGTTGTCATTTAGCGCCGGAGCTTAATGTTCGGTGACTTTAGAAGGCATTTAATCCTCTCAGAAATATTCACTGACAGGTTAGACAAAATGTCAAACTATAATGTGATCTTCAACTGTGGCGTTTAATGACAGGGCTCAAATCCCTGACGCTGCAGGTTTCCCTCCTCTGTGACCTTATCATTCAAGTGTCTCGGGCTTTTTCATCTGTGGCCCATGGGTCAGTAACTAAGTGCTTTATACTGGACACAACTCCAGTAAGCGTGTGTGTGTGTGTGTGAGCCACGGGCAGCCTTTCTTCTCCTACATCACTTTTTCCTGCGCTGCTTCATGCCACTGCAGAAGGAACTGTATTTTACTTCAGTAGTTTGTGAAGAGAGTGCAAAAAAAAATGGCGAGAACGCGCACTTGCAGGCCGTTAGCAAGCTTAGTGTAGTGCAATTCGCAAACAAATGACTCTTATGAAGCAGTCAGTGAATCAAAAACATACAATGTATTATAAGCGCATCAATTAAATAAGAATCAATTAAAAGAATCCTTCACTTAATGTATTCAGCTTGCATTTTATGAGCTGGTTATTTTAGTGAATCAATAACATAGCCATGATTTAAAAGCAAATCTTTTAATTGTTCTATATATTGAACGAACGTTTTGAATCTATCAGAATGGTTACTGAATCAGCATCTGACTCTCACTGATTCACAAACAAAAAAATGTATGTTTTTAGGAAATCAATTACATGCAGTGCAACTACTATAATCTGAATCGCAAACATTTTATTAATGAATTGTACAGAAAGACTTGATTTACTGGTTTGAATCTGTCTAATGTAATCTGCATGTTCATTTAAAGAGTGGTTCCTCAGAGCGGTTACTGAATCAACATTTGCTGGTTCACAAACAAAAGACTCGTTTGAAATTGTCTAATGGAGTCTGTGAATTCCTTTAAGTGATTCCTCAAAATGGCTACTGAATCAACATCTGTTGATTCGGCTGCTTCAAAAGCAAAGGACTCCATTTAATGGTTTGAATCAGTCGAATGGATTCTGTGAATTTCCTTATCGCGCGATTCCTCGGAACGATTACTGAATCAGCATATACTGATTTACAAACAAAAGACTCAGTTCACTTGTTTGAATCAATCTAATAGATTTGGTAAATTCATTTATTGAGTCATTCCTCTGAGCGGTTACTGAATCAACATCTACTGATTTACAAAAAAAAAAAAAGATTGTGATTGACTGGTTTGAAGGGAATTGTTTTATTGAGCGATACTGAATCAACAAATCAACATCTACTGATTCACAAACAGTTTAGTGATTTATAAACAAACCATTCTTTTTTGTCAGTGTTTTTCTTTTTTCAATGAATCTAAAAGACTGTTCGCTGTATAACTGACAATGAACGAAGGAAATAAGGACTATATGAAGACTGAATTTAAGGATATTTGTATCAGGTTGCTACTGTACTGAAAATACCACGGCCAGTGGTCCGTAATATCCTGTTAATTATTCCCTCTGAAATGTTTTTCTCTCTCGCGTTTCTTTCATCTTTCCATCCGTGGCAATAGGTGGATAGCTGACAGTTTAATTGAGGAAATCAGTGCGGTAAAATATATCAGGCTGCTGTTTTCTGTCCTAGAGAATCGTCTGGACTCTCTGTGGTACCAGCAGGTCCGATTGTCCTTTAGGGTCCCTTTTACTCGGCAGCCAAATCATTCCTGACAGTTATTGGTCTCCAGTCCACGAATGAACGGCAAAATATGGCGGCACACAGGAGCTGAGAGTGTCATTGCGTTTATTGAGAGATGATATCTGAGCTTCCAGACAGGATTACACTACAGTCTCTTCAGCCGAGGTCTCCAGTGATGGAAGACGATCAGTCGCGAAAATGCTTAGCTATACAAGAAGAACTAAAGCTACGGAGTGTATAAGAATCTGTCAAACAATGCTGCGACGGTGAGTCATGAGAAAAAGCTCATTTGACACGAGGCAGGTATTCTTGTTGAGGTGGGAGAGGATTTGACATTTTCCCCCGCGTCTGTGCAGCTCGTGTCTGTACCTCCTGCCAGCAGGCCCTCAGCTGGAAAAGGAGACTCGACGGAGACCATCTCTTTCTGAAAGATTTCTCTCATTTTCTTTCTACGGGGGAACTCCTCCTCTCTGAATCTTTTCTCGTGCTGGTTTGCCGGTTTTTGTTGAGGTTAGAGGCCACGTTCGTGAGCTTCGGCTGTTATCTGTGACGCTCGAACCAAACTTTGCGTTAAACCACTATTTACCTTGCTCTTGTAAATTGAGAGGTTGTCGTTAACATTAGATGTCCATCTCGCATTGCATTTCGATTTTTCATTTCTACATTTTATGTGTTTATTTGTAGGGGACCGTTTTGAGGTCAAGTGATCTTTTTTTATGTCATTTGGGCAATAGTGATCTAATAGTGATTTAAATACTTGTATGTATTTACGTATGTATGTATGTATATATTATCGTTAGGGTTAGGGGTTGCTATTGAGAAAAACATATTAAATTCAGTTGTGTGTGTGTATGGCTTTATTAAATGATGCGCTTATTTGAGTTTTAATAATAATAATAGTAATACTAAAAATACTAATGCAAATTTGACTTGCATTTATTAATATAATAATTGTATAATATTCATAATTCATCATTTGAACTATATTCTATGAAATAACAACAACAATAATAATAATAATGATACAATTTAAACCGTATAAATAGTAATATATATATATATATATATATATATATATATATATAAAAACAAAGTACTAATATAATAAATATTAATCAAAAATAAATTATTAAGGGAAAATAATAATATAAGTTAAATAAAGTTTAAATAGTAATATTGAATATATTTACTAATATAATAAAATTATAAAATACATTTTAAAAAATTACCTGTTTCTATGTAATAATAATAATAATAAAAATACAACTGAAATACAAATGTTTGAGTAATAATATTAGAAATGTAAAATTATTAAATTCTTAACAAATTAATCAAAATATTTGAAAATCTAATTCATTTAAAGAATTAATGTTTTTTTGGGTTTTTACATTTACATATCTAGCCTTGCAGAATAAACAACTGTGTCTACCTTATTTCCATAGTTCTGATTTAGCCACTTAGTTATTAAAACTTCACATAAAGCACATGCAAATAAACACTGTTACAACAAAGAGCAAAGAAGCAACACGGAGATGGTGAAAAATAAGTGAAATTGAGTTTTTGTTGCAAGAAATCCCAGCTAAAATTACAGGTGGACTCATGTAAGGACAAAATATGTAAATCTTTTTTGAGAGAAACAATTTTGTCTTGTGGCAGTAAACAAGTCCCAACTGCTTTAACTATTACAAATACTCCTTATAATACTCCAATGCCCTTAAAATCCCTGAAATGCCTCTGGATAAATCGCATCTCGTGTTACGGCAGAAATGCTTTGAGAACTTAAACCTTATACAGCAGCGAGACATTTGGGGAATAAACTGACAGTTTAGTTGCTGTTCTTCAGGACTTTATCTCTAGTGTCAATTAGAGTATGCGACTCTTATCAGGGGGAAACACACGGTAGAATTGGGGGAAATGAAGCATGAAAAGGAGAAATTGAAAATCATAAAGTTAACGGCGATACCAGATAATGAGATGAGACACAAAATTACATTTGGGCTCCTCCAGAAGTGCTAGGGTTGGTTTCCGCTGTTAGTCATTATTTTGCAGTGGGTAATTTGATTTGGAGCGGTTGTCCTGGTGCAGGCCGGAGCGGCTGTCATGTCGAGAGGTCACTGAAGTGCTGGAAACTCCTGCTTTATCGCTGATTAGCTTCCACTCAGGATACTTTAGGATGAGGTGCTCATCGAGGTGACGTGGGATTTTAGTCATTCGTGTCTTGATTGTCTCCAACAAGCAATGAATGTTACGGACAACAATCAGTTACGATATCAGTAATAATAATAATAATACAATTATTCAAATAATATTAAAAAAACACATTGTAAAAAAAACTAAATGTGTTGAACTTAAGAAATAAACCAGTAAATTAAATTGTTAATATATATATATATATATATATATATATATATATATATATATATATATATATATATATATATATATATATATATATATATATAATTGTTTTTAAATATAATTTTGGGCATTTTTCCATGCTATAAAATTTAGTTTTTTAATTAAAATAAATTACAATAATATATTCCACACATCAAGTTAATGCAAATAATTATCATATGTTATATTTCATATTTTATTTCCAGCCGTTATAATATAACTATTTTAGTATTTACTGTTGATGATGAATGGATTCTGACGTTTTGATTAAAGAAAGCGTAAACGATCTGTTTGTTTTTTATTTACTAAATAAATCATTTACATTTTAATAACCACACGTATAGTATTTACCTGGTATTTTTATGTTATGGGTATCAAATGTTCCCACAGGGATAGCGATACCAGTCAGTTTCGACCTTGTGGGGACCTTTTTAGTTAGTAAAATTAGATTTAAATTTTTAAAAAAAGAAAATTTAGGGATAAGTTTAGGATGAATGCGATAGACCTATGGAATATCTCCATAAAATATAGACACACAATGTATGTTAATTAATCACGTTATTCATTTTACTTTATAAGTAACTGCTTTATATAAGTAAACACATTGCACGCTAAAGTGATTTATTAAATAATTATTCACAGGCGCAAACCTCTTAAACATAAAGCTATGTGTTGGAAAAAAGTGAATAATAAAGAGAATCTCTCCTCTATGTATACGTTTGGAGGCAAGACAAGGTTACACTCGATCTGTTTCTTTTAGTGTTTGCTAACTGTGATCTTCAAGCAGAGTCAGACAAGCATGAACTAAAGCCGTTAAGGTGTCTGTTGAGGCAAGAACCAAAGGCGTAATGAAGGTATTCTCAACGTCAAAGCTTCGCCACGGGTTACGCTGTTTTCCTCTCTATATGCGTTTAAAACGCAGCCTTGGAATTTTTACCACGGAAAGCTTTTTATCAAGTATGCATATGTGCGCAGCAGCATTAGCAGGGAATCACGGGAGGAGGTATACAGCTCTGGTTTCCGTCCCCCGGAGGTGCAGCCGTAGAGCAGATAACTGCAGTCAGACGAGCTCGTGCCCCACGAGACCGAATCAAACGGCTTCAAAGAGCTCAGACGCCAATAACACAAGACGTCCATCAAAGACACAGCCCAGCTGTCCCTCTGGTATCCGTCAGCGGGCCTCACACGCGGCTTCTGGCAGGGAGATTAGCCGGGAAGAAATTTACTCGTCTATGATATGTTCGTGGAAAATGAAATCAAGATCTAAACATGCCAAAAAAAAAAAAAAGAGATCTGACAGGATCCGTGTCCGTAAAGTGGCCATTACTGGCTGTCGGGGACTCGGTGTCAAATAAACCTCTGGCGGATGCGATACATGAGCAGTTCACCCAAAAAAATGAACATTTTGTCACCATTGGATGTCGTTTGTAAGCCGTGTGACTTTCTTTTCATTGATTTTGTATTTACAGGCACTTAAGATTAACACTTTTTTTTTTTTTTTGTGCATGCCGTATGCGAAGGACCCCTTTTAAACATCGGTGTCACCTTTGAGAAAACTTTCTTTAATGTGTTTTATAACTTATGGTATTCGGTGAAAATCACGCCGATTAAAGCGGTATGGCACTTTTCTGAGACATTGTTCTGTTCTCACTGCGTTCGTTCTCCTGTTGCTGCGAGCATCAGACTGTGAATGAATTATTAAAATTAAACATTTGTTATGTGGCTTTGATGGGAAGAAGTCGTCACAGATTGCATATTAATAATGTCTTAATTTTGGTAATGGGGAATAAATTAACGTACGTTAAATGTCACGCTTTGTCTTTCCCGATCGAGTGCCTTGGTTGGGATAATTTTATAATTTGCTTCTAAATAATACATTCGTTTTATTTAATGGCATTTTCTGACTGCAGTCAGATTTATTGGACTTGAGTAACGATGCTAGTGCTGTCACACAATTATTCAAAATAAGTTTTTGTTTACATAATATACTGTATGTCTGTGTGCTGTGTATGCACATACATACACACACACAAATATTGTTATGTTTGTAAATTAAATAATTTGTATATAATATCAATAATTATTATATGAATATATATATATATATATTTATTATTATTATTATTATTATTATTATTTAAAAAAACTCCGCTTATATAGGCCAAACTCCACCCCTTTTTGGGTCATACCATCCATGAGTAAATCCAACATTTACAGAAACACAAATATCGGCTCTCATTATCAACCATTGAAATCAATCCTCTTTACATACATAAATCGACGTACAATCCTTAAAACGTAACACGTTTATTAAATTATTTCCACGCGTAAATACACACATAAACACCTATTCATATGTTGACAATGGTTTGCGCGGCGCAGCGCGGGAAGCCCTTGACGTTATAATCGGCCGCCACTCGCGCGTTAGGTTTGGCCGGCGCTAGAAAGACTGACCACGCCCACACAGACTAACATCACGCGGACAAAACAGGACAAGTGCGGTGTAAAATGTATGTAATGCTAATATGAACAACGAGGAAGTGCTGAACGGGAGAATGTCCCTGTGCTATCCCTGATAGCGGCAAACAGAAGGGAGGATGCGATGAGGTTAAACAGGTGCGTGCGTGCGCGTGAGAGTGCGTGCGCGTGAGAGTGCGTGCGCGTGAGAATGCGTGTGTGTGTGTGTGTGTGTGTGTGTGTGTGTGTGTGTGTGTGTGTGTGTGTGTGTGTTTTAGTGCTGCTTCCACGAGTAGTCTAGATTGAGACTCCAGTCTCTTCACGTAAATAAACGAGGACTTTTATTTTGCATGGAATAAATCGCAAAATAACCATTCGACAGCATTAAATAATACTCATATTAACACAATGTTTTATTATTTTTATTCAGCAAGGATGCATTGAACATTGAATTGATCGATAGTGACAATGTATCTCTTATATATAAATAAATAAATAAATATATATATATATATATATATATATATATATATATATATATATATATATATATATATATATATATATATATATGAAGCAGCACAACTGTTTTCAACATTGGTAATAAGAAATGTTTTTGAGCAGCAAATTTGGAGGATTTCTGAAGGATAATGTGAGACTAAAAACAGTAACGAAGCTCAAAATCAGCTTTCGTCACAGAAGTAAATTACAATGTACAGTATTTTCCAATAGAATCCAGTTATTATAAATTGCAATTTCACAATAATGCTATTTTACTTTTTTCAATCAAATAAAATGCACTCTAATGTGACCGTTAGCCATTTCAGTAAAACTTTATTTTACAGTTACACCTATTAGTAGCTTATTAGCATGCACACTACTGGAAAATGAGCTATTAATTACTGCTAATTAAGCACATATTAATGCCTTATTCTACATGACCGTATTCTACATCCCTAATCCTACCAATACCTAAACTCATAAGCTCTTGCTAACTTTTAATAAGCAGCAAATTCTGAATCGATTGAGGCGCAAGTCATATTTATTAGTGAATAAGCGTTACCTATTCTAAAGTGTTACCTGTGCAGTATGCATGCGTTATATTAAGATAATCTGACTTTAGTGCAGCCACATGAAATTTAATTACGTTTGCGACAGGTTCTGTTCATTAGCCGACCAACATTAAAGAATTTTCCCGCTAACGTAGTAACCGACATGATGATCAACAACCAGCCAGACCATTTACAAACCTGGAGCTTATTTAGAGATATTAAAGCGACATTCACTCGTTCTGGGGAGATAATGAGCTCTCATCGCTAATTGGCTTCCACCGTTCGACACCGCAATTGGAAAAATGTCACGGAAATGATTGACTGTACAATCAAGCCCGAACCCTCCGGCGCTCGATTTTGTCACAGTGTGAACCGAGAGCGAAATCAGCTCGTGACATAATCAGCAGTGTGATACCAGGCGTGTTTATTTTCATGTAATATTTAATTTCCCTGATTGATGGCTTCGATCTGCTTTTTCATGAAGGGTTTCTGTGGAGGACGAGAAAGAACCGGATGACGACGCGGATGATTGCAGTTGCATTATTTCTTTTGAATCCGGCGCCGGTGGCACAGTTCTGATCCGCCTGACTCGGTCTCGTTTATTGTTACATGGTCTGACGCGGTTTCGTAATCGCTGCTGCATTCGCGAACGCGTACACCTCATTAGTGTCGGAGAAAACGCTGTAAATAATAACCGGACATGATTTATTGCGCTTGCCTTGAAACGGATGCAAGTTCTATTGAATTACCTGCAGCGCGCCTTTAAAGAAAACGGTACACCCAAAAATGAAAATGTAGTCATCCTCAAGCTATCCTGGATGTAGATGAGTTAGTTTTGGAGTCAGGAATCAGTTTGAGTTAGAGTTAGAGTTTGGAATCAGATTTGGAGACATTTTGAAGCTTTATATTACTTTCTCACTAATGGATCCTCTGTAGTGAATGGGTGCCATCAGAATGAGTGTCCAATGAGGTGATGACTAATTAAAAACAGTCTCGCGACCAATTCGTACGTATTTTACAAGATGGCTAATCACGCACGAATTCGTATGACGTCACTTATGCGATTTTGTACAATCTGTCTAAAACCCCAGCGATGGGTAGGTTTGGGGCGGAGTTAGGTGTAGGTAACAAACCTATTTATAACGCGTAAAAAATACATACAGTTTAGCGAAAATTGAACGGATTTGTTCGAATTAGCCAAATATGTACGAATTGCTGTGAGGTTGAGCCATATGACTCCAGTCCAAGATTCCCTGTGAAGTGAAATGCTGCGCATTTGGAAAAAACAAACGACCAAACCAAAATGTCAGTATTTAACCATTAAACCGTTGCTTTTTAGCTTAAATAAGATTCCACTATCGATTATGTTGCTTTCTGCATTGAAAAAAAAAAAAAGTAATTTTGACTGAATCTGGAGAAAAATATACACAGATCAAACACCGTTTAAAAGCGAAAACGGTTCAAAACTGTTGATGTGAGAGGATAACAGGAAATTGACTTTTATTATGGCCAGAAGCAATGGTTTAAAGTTAAAATGTCTTATTGATGGATTTGTGATTGACAGCACATGCAGATTTTCACTTGGAGTTGTGGATTACTTACTGTGGTGTTGTTATCAGCTTTATAGACTCGTGCTGATGGCACCCATTCACCGCAGAGCATCCACTGGTGAGCAAGTAAAGCAGATTTCTCAGGTTCTGGTTAAGAAACGCTCATCTACAGGCTTGTGGGTGAGTACATGTGCCACAGATCTGACTTATACATTAACCTGTATCTTTAAAGGACTTTTAACCGTTTGCCTCTTTACACTGACCTTGGATCAGCACTGCTGAGTTGATCCGAGTACAGCAAAACCCACTATTTGTATCAGTTTGCATGTAGTTGTATCAGGATGATCTGATGGTATCAGGGTTGTATTTCGATCGTTTAGCTGGATTGGGTGGTCTTTCTTCCTGGCACTCTTAAACAGCAGTAAGGACGTCCAGCTGTTCTCCGGGCAGTAGAGAAACGAGCCCCCTGACGTCTGATTAAGTATTTCATAAATGTTGCATGGAGAGCTGATGGGTGTAATTGGCCACACCATCCATCCTGCCTGTCAGCACTAACTACCTCCTGGGGCCGCTCGCAACGCTCACTTCCATCGCTGACACGTTTAGCTCTTTTTACCATTTTTTTTCTGGTCTTTTATTTAAAAAACTGAAAAATCAAAATAATGTTGCATTTGCACGGCGTCGCGACAGATGTCTAATTATTTATGAACAGAAAAAGGTAAAACACAAATTGCTGTGATGTATTGTTCGCTGTGAACAAATAAACAAAAACATACATTTATATCTTACCAATTCTATACGGCTTAATGGTAAGTTCTCATTTTTTATGGTAAGACATTTCGCTTTTTTAGAGAGGTTTTTAGAGTGTAAAAGAATGTCATTTTAGAATTTTCAGAGACAATTCATGGTTTTATTTTAAGTTTAAACTGTAAGTTCAGTCCACAACATTTTTATGGTAACATCCTCTCCACAACAGGTGCCATGGGTCAACATTTATATTATTTACATAATTTAAAATATTACAAAATATTTATTTTTCATACATTTTATACTGTAGGCTGCATTTCTTTAAAAATGCTGTAAAACATAATTTTTTTAAATATAATATTATTATTATTATTAAGTATGAGTTGTATTACAAATTATAACCTGTTATTATTTTTATTGGTATTTGGTGGAGTTATTGGTGGAGTTTTATTACTATTTTACTATTCTTTTTTTCCCTTTTTTTTATAAGTTTTGGTCACAAATAGTTTTTTTAGCTTCATTTATAAGTGCAGTATAATAATCATTTAAATGCTATTTTTTCAAAAAGCTGAAATTCTAACTTGCTTCCGCGTATTGGTTATCATACTTTTATCATTAATGGTATCCGTATCAATCATGAGAAAGCTGCCGCATCAGTGCACGCACAATATACTACAAAGTCTTTTTTTTTTCTAGTTTAATAGAAACGCAATAACATAATTTGGAATTATTACAATTAATATTAGAAGTTTTACCGTTTCAGCTTCAGATAAGCTCTTTGGAGTTGTCGATGTATAAAGTGGGTTAATGAGAATGCTAACTATAATAAATCAGGAACTAGATGAGGCAAAGTGTAGTAAGTCTAATGAAATGTATAAAAAACAGCCATGATTTACAATTATAATTTGCGCAAATTAATCATTATTATCAGTTTAACCTTGATGGTGCATCCCAACACCGCTTCATAATGTATCTCACTTTCTGTTTTTATATCATTAATTAACTAAATTAACATTGACAGTTTGTTTTTTGAGACGATCACCTGGAGATTCGCTATCAGTGGATGAAAAGACTAAGACTGGAAAGAGTTTCTAAATGCACTAATACACACACACACACACACACACACACACACACACACACACACACACACACTTACACACACACACACACACACACACACACTTACACACTTACACACACTTACTTCCTGGTGTGTCATAGAGATCTCAAGCATTTGGGCCGTGAGAAAATCTGGCACTGTGCGGCTCTTCTGACAAGCATTTCTGAAAAGTAAATAGTTCAGTGTAATCTTACATAATCTTCACGTGGCCACACGCCTGTCTGCGCTCTCAAACGCGATCAATTTCTCTAAATAAACAATTCATGCCATGCAGAAGATCTCCATCTCTCTTAGAGCTAAAGGTTTTGCGTATGCCACAGCGCCACGATCAGTTCGTCTCGGTAGAAAGCGAATGGCAGATCCGGGGTCAGAACTCGGAGAACATCAGAACAACAGAGAAATCTGCCGTCCTATTTACATGCATTATTGTCCACGGATCGTTGAAGCCTTTGAAGAACCTGATTCTCATCAGATGCTCCTGGAAGTGTGCTGCAGAGTCGATACCGTGAGCTTCAGCTGGACCCAAACTAGAACAACAGAGCTGCTCAGTTTGTAGCCATCCTGAAACCTGGAGGAAAAAAAATCGTTATTTTGAGAAATGGCTTCCCGTGGGAGATTCTTTTGAGACTTTGGAGTAACAGTTTTGAATTTATGAGTAAAATATGGTCTGTGGTTAACGTTGCTCGTAGAGACTGTCATATTTTGTTTTACAACATAAATGACACGCTTTTCTACTTTTCTAAAAACCCATATCTCTCAAATGCTCGTTCTCTGGGGTCTTTTGAACTGCTAACTGAACTGTTGACATCAGAGCGCACGCGGCACGCTGGGAACTTTCCCAGTCCTGCTTTTATTGAGGAAAAAACAATAGAAATGGTGTAGGCTTTTTTTGCTTTTAATCAACGAATTTGACTCGACCGCAGAGAAATTACAGACTCTTCATCTGAAAGAACCGTGATAAGCTTTTGAGGAACATTGGAGCTGATGAAGCCAGGGGTCGCGGTGGATATCAAGGTGCGCTCGTGCACTTTAAACACTCTGCGAACGGCGTCTGTCTTTAATCAGTTCTGGCGTTCGCACTAACATCAGCCTGATTCACATTTACATAAACCCGTTCACAGAAGCAGTGATACGTGAAGAACATGACAGAGATGCCAGGGAGTCTGTGAGTCTTGTAATGCCATCTAATCAAAAGCATCTGTATTTTTCACGTTTGTCTACTAAAATGGATTTAATTTTGTTTCAGCTATGTTTAATAATTTAGTTTTGCGATAATCAATCACCTCAAGCAACAGCAAGGTCGCAGGTTTCATTCTAACCAGTAAAGCACTTTACAAAACGTTCAGCTAACCAGCGTAATATTGCATTAGGTATCATAAACATATAGTGTTCATTTATTCATAAAATGCTGATTTTGTTAATATGTCCATATATGTAAAATGAGTAACACTACAATAAGGTGTCAGCTGTTAACATTAGCTCATGTATTAACTAACATGGACAAACAATGAACAAAACATTTATTGCAGTATTTATGCATCTTTGTCAGTTAATTCATAAAAATACAACCATTGTTAGTTCATGTTATTTCACAGTGCATTAACTAATGTTAGCACAAGTTGTGATTTTCTGGCTTCTGATTTTAATGCATTACAAAATGCTGAAATTAGCATTAACTAAAATGAATAGATACTGTAGAATATTGTTCAACTAATGAACCTTACAGTTGTCATTTACTTGATGGAAATACAGTAACATTTTTTTTTTCATTTTATATATTGATCATTTTTCATTTATTAACCGTGAATGGGAAGATTACTGTGAATGCAAAGAAAATAAGAAAAAAATGAACCTTTACAAAGGAGCCATGATAGGTGTCTTGGGAATATGTGATTATTACATTATTATTACTACCGTTATTACATTATTATTATTATTATTATGCATGCTAGTACTACTTAAATATTACTATTATTATTCAGATTGTCATTGCTATTATTTCCACTGCTGTTCTATTGCTGTTTTTGAGTTTACCGTATGTTGTACGTTTTGCACTCCTAATCAAAAAAAAGAAATCTTTCATAGTGTCCCTTTTTGCGAAAACTCAAATCACAGCTAAAACAAACTCAAGGTGGTGAACCTGTATGTGGTAGGGGGAAACATGACGCTGTTTAAGCTGTACATTCATTCATAACCACATTTTATACGGATATCTAAGTCAATGTGTATATATATATATATATATATATATATATATATATATATATATATATATATATATATATATATATATATATATATATATATATATATATGTATATTTTTTTTTTTTTTTTTACCTTTACCCTCGTCGTTGATTTGTCATAAAATAGTAACCTGTTCGCTTTAAATGTAAAAGCTTTTCACTTGTTTGTAAGTCTGGTTGCCCTGAAGGTCACAGCGCACAGATGGAATTTTCCAGAGTGATTTATGTTGAATTGATAGATAGAGCCGTGCACACGTATCACTGCTGTGACCTCCCAGAACTTATCAGAGCTTATCAGAGGCTGATTTCACCAGCTCACAGTTAAAATAAACCCACGGATACCTGCACACACATTGAATCTGGTCCAGGTTGACCAGGGGGAGAAGCGAAAGGTCCCTTCTTTCATTCGGTGAGATGGCGAGAGAAAACACGAAGGTACTGTACAGAAAGACTTTGAAGTTAAACACATTTATGCTATTGAATACATCTGAAGGAGTGGAAGCAACAATATTTGGACTCTTATTGATTTTCAAGACCGCAGACAGGAAAGTTTTTACCGCTTCGAGCTAAAATACCGTCTCCTATACCAGTTTAATGTGGAGAAACAACTATAACAGCTGCGAGGCACAGACGTTCTTCACAGAGAGAATTGAGACACATTCTGTAGGAAAGCAGTTGCCTTTTTGCAAGGTAGAGTTCTGACATTTTAACATGTGTTTGGATTTATATGTGTGTCTATGTGAGTATGTATACTTATCTGTCTAATATCTCGTAGGTCCCCCTCATAATGCTGAAACGGCTCTGATGCATAAAGGCATGGACTCCACAAGACCTCAGGTACCAAGATATTAGTAACAGTTATAAGGTTGGGCCTCCATGGAACTGATTTTTTGGCCCAGTAATTAGAAGGCGAACTCTGTATGTTCCCCAAACAATTCCTGAACAATTGCACTGTATCAATGCACAATGTGCTGCTGAAATAGGACACTGCCATTAGGGAATACCATGGCCATAAAAGGTTGCATGTGGCCCACAAAAGTCTTTAGGTACCACCCACATGAATACTAGGACCCAGTTTACCCAGCAGAACATTGTGCAAAGAAAACTGTTTATTTGAAGTGTGCATTATCTTGCTTAAAGGGAAAAATCCCCAAATGTTGTCATTAATCGTTGACCCCCATGTTGTTCCAAAGCAGTAAGGCTTTGTTCATCTTCGGAACACAATTTAAGGTCTACCAAGTGGCTTGTGACCTTCCCATTGCAAAGTTAATTACACTATCAAGGATCCAGTGAAAGTATGATAAACAGCATCAGCATAGTCATCTGCCATTGGTGCTTTAATCTAAATGTTATGAAGCGTCGAGAATACTTTTTGTACACAAACAATTTTGGAGAATATCAACGGAACACACTGCGTATGTTTTTTTGTTTTTTTTTGTGCTCAAATATTCATAGAAAACATATCACAGCTGACAGAAGCATATATAGTTTGAATCCTGTGCATACTTTCCAAAATAGTGAATGACACAGAGAAGACAAATTATTGAATAAAGTTATTATTATTATTTATTTTTTTTGCATATAAAAGTATTTGCTTCGTAAGATTTAAATTGAACCACTGATGGCAGATGGAGTATTCTAAAGATTTTTTTCATACTGGATCCAAGGGGACAAGTAGGAAAGAAGTCAAAGAGCACAGTCAAAAGCCTTCCTGTTTTTACCCAAAATATCTTAAATTATGTTCTGAAGACAAAAAAACCTTTTACAGGTTTGGAATGACATGGGGGGTAAGTGTTTAGTGACAACATTTTAATTTTGGGGCGCATAAACCCTTTAAAGAGCCCACTGTCATCAACATGAAGGGGTGTACACAATCTGTAACAATCATTAGATAGGTGGTACTTGACAAAGTAACTACATGAATCCCAGGACCCAGGGTTTCCCAGCACAGCATGATTCTGCCTCCCTTGGCCTTCCCAAAACCTGCCTGACTAGGCCAGACATAACCGTATTGACTCAACCAATGGCGTAAGTTTGGGATAGACCGTGTGTTCAAGCAATTCCAAACTGAGGATGGGATGTGGAGAACAGTTTCTGATATTATACACTTCACCTTGGAAGAACTGAAAGAGATTGGGAAGTGGTCATGTAAAACTACATTATAGTTTGTTTGGTGCAATAAACCTTCAGGGCAAAAATGACTATACAAGTGTAGGATGCAGCAACTCTCTCTTACTCTCTCTATTTTTTTCTCTTTATTTGAAGTGTGACAGAGTGTATTATCCTGCCTAAAGAGCCCATTGCTATGAAGGGGTGTATGTGATCTGTAAAGATCTTTAGGTAGGTGGTATGTTTCAAAGTAACATCCATGAGTGGCATGACCTCAGTTCCCCAGCAGAGCATGATTCTACCTCTGTTAACCTGCCTTATTCCACAAGTAAACAACAATACATCCACCTGGTTTAAAAGAAAATGTTTCATCAGACCAGGTGACTTTCTTCTGTTGGTCTAGTTTAGATACTTGCATGCTCATGGTAGATACTTTAGATGGTGGACAAAGGTACCTAAAGTTGCTCCCAAAGTTGCAGATCGACTAATATTATGAAGTGAGTTTGGAGTAAAAACATGTTATGTGGTATTTTCAAATGCTTTCAAATGGAGCAGCATTTACTACAGAGCCGTAGTTCACTGAGAAGCTATGCAAACTGTTTCCTCAAGTTCCTAATCGATTATATTCAATAGGTGAAAGCAGGTTATGAAAATGTATCACAGAACTGCTGTACTGACCAGATTGTGGCAGTTGCATTCGATTAATCGCTCATTCTTGCTTGCCATCTCTTACCCAAGTACATAACACACGCACTGGCCATCCACCTTATTCAAAAGAAGACATGATTCATCAATCCAAGTAACCTTCTTCCATTGCTCCATCACGATCCAGTTCTGGTGCCCATTGCAAACACTTTTGGTGCTCAATAGGAGTCATAATGAGTGTCGAAAGTTACGACTAGGCCAGGCGTAACAACACTCACTCGACCAATTGTATGAGTTTGGGACAAGACTATCTGCTTGTTCAAGCAATTCCAGATGGAAGAAAATATATAGGAGCAGTATGTGATATTTTGAGATTGAAAAGTGGTCAAGTAAAACTGCATTATGATGCTTGGTGCAACAAACCTTGTTGACTATAGTAGTGTAGGATGCAGCAACACTCTCTCAAGATAATTTTTCTGCATTTGGGGCACTGGCCTCATCTGACAGATGGAGATGTCAGTCAGACTGCGTTCCTTTGTTATGCAAATCTGAGGGGAAGAGCGTTTGGGCCACTGATGTCAAACACTGTTTATTTTTCCTGAGTATGTGACCTGATGCTCAACTCTCCTCCCGCATTCTCTCTCCTCCTGTGAGTCGGGGAAGCCAGAGATTATTTAAGACCGTTAAATGGAAACAGCCATTGTGAAAAGACTCTGATGACCCTGGATTGCTGGAGTGCGACCCGATAGAGCCGGCGAGCTGGTGGGGTGAACGTCTGAGCATAGATTATACCCGCTCTACACTCATGCTAATGCGTCTCCGAGCGAGATCAGGGTTCATGTGCAGCATTAGGATGTAACTGCTGTGTAATATTTCATTGAAGAGCGATGCGCGGAAATAAGCATCATGTTTACAGTCTGATGCTTTTAAGGGCTTGCATCTGTTTTAGAAGAGGTGAATGTACTGCTGGCGGAGAGGAATCCTTTTACCTGATTGTGCTTGAGTGATTCAATGCAAAATGCGCAAGCCCTGTGAGGAATATATAACGGTAAATTTAATGACACTTCTCGTTGAGGAAAGGGAAGCTGTTAAATTGGGAGAGAAATCCACAGATTTACATCGTGGGAGAATCAGAGCTGTATTTTGCCTCTTGGCAACCAACAGAAACACCAAGAACTGCTCCTATTGTCCTAATAGTCTTGGTTTACCTTTATTTCTTCTTTTCATTTCAGAGCTTAAAAGCTATACATCTTTTGAAATTTTTCATTTATTATTCATGTTGCGGCTAATAACCCTGCAGATAAATCTGTGCTATTTCTGGAACAGATGTTCATACCAAAGACATCAACATATTATTTTTTTAAGAACTAACTTAAAGAGCATAAATTTATCTAGCAATATTGTTATTAGTATTGTTATCATTTTCTTAAATAAATGAGCAATGTCCGCTTGTCTGATTATGTTGTCTGTATTCTAAAAGTGTGAACGAAAATAATTAATATAATGTAATTTTAATAATATATATATATATTACATTTCCTAGCATTTTTATATATATATATATATATATATATATATATATATATATATATATATATATATATATATATATATATGCACAAAATACTGCCAAATAAAAATATTGTGTTATGCTTTAATTTATATTTTGATTAAGAATAAGAAATTTATATATACACATTTTGAAAAAATGTGATTTTGATTTAAGTATGTCCAGTTTTGTCACACTGTTTCAGATCAATCAAACTAATTTAAATATTAATCAAAGATAACTCAAGTGAACACAACATGCAGTTTTTAAAAGAAGGTTTATATTATGAATGAAAAATCCAAATCCACATGGCCCTGTCTGAAAAAGTGCTTGCCCCCTAAACCTAACAACTGGTTGGACCACCCTTAGCAGCAACACCTGCAATCAAGCGTTTGTGATAACTTGCAATGAGTCTGTTACAGCGCTGTGGAGAGAATTTTGGCCCACTCGTCTTTGCAGAATTGTTGTAATTCAGCAACATTGGAGTGTTTTCGAGCATGAACCACCTTTTTAAGGTCATGCCACAGCGTCTCAAAAGGATTCAGGTCAGGACTTTGACTAGGCCACTCCAAAGTCTTCATTTTGTTTTTCCTCAGCCATATAGAGGTGGACTTGCTGGTGTTTTTTGGATCATTGTCATGCTGAAGAACCCAACTTCGCTTCAGCTTTAGGTCACGAACAGATGGCCGAACATTGGCCCTCAGGATTTTTTGATAGACAGGAGAATTCATACTTCAATTTATCACAGCAAGTCTTCCAGGTCCTGAAGCAGCAAAACAGCCCCAGACCATCACACTAGCACCACCATATTTTACTGTTGGTATGATGTTCTTTTTAATAAATGCTGTGTTCTTTTTATGCCAGATGTAACGGAGATGTAACTTGTTTGTCAGTCCACAGAGTATTTTAGGCATCATCAGGATGTTTTCTGGCTAAACTGAGACAAGCCGTTACGTTCTTTTCGCTCAGTAGCGGTTTTCGTCTTGGAACTCTGCCATTCAGGCCATTTTTGCCCATTCTCTTTCTCTGTCGTGAACCTTGACCTTAACTGAGGCAAGTGAGGGCTTGCAATTCTTTGGATGTTGTTGTGGGGTCTTTTGTGACCTCTTGGATGAGTCGCCTCTGCACTCTTGGGATAATGTTGGCCGGCAAGCCACTCTTGAGAAGGTTCAGCATTGTTCCACGCTTTCACCATTTGTGGATAATGGCTCCTTTATAGTTCGTTGGCGTCCCAAAGCTTTAGAAATGGCTTTATAACTTTTTCCAGACTCAAGTACTTAGCAGATCTCAAGTGTTCCTGAGTTTTCACTTTATAATAAAAACTGCATGTTGTGGCCACTTTTGTTATCTTTGATTAATACGTAAATGAGCTTGATCTGAAACATTAAAGTGTGACAAAAAAAAAAAAACACTAAAAATCCACAATCGCGTGATCATAAACTTGCAATTGTGAGTTATAAAGTCACATGTAAAGATATAAAGTAGTACATATCAGTATTTTTTTCACTCAAAAATGTGATTTATATCAATTCAGAGAATAAAAAAATCGAATTGCGAGTTCATTTCAGTAGAAGGAAACAAGCTTCTATAAATACTTCTCCACTAATGGTTTGATTATAATTTTAGATTTTGTTTTTCATTAAAAAGTAGATTTGCCCAGACATGTTTAGAACTCGATTACGATCTTCAAACACGGCTGATGCTGTACTAATCACATTTCACCGCTTCACCTTTGACTAAAAGAGAGATGGCTAGAGGGGCCCCATCATTTAAAGGCCACGGCTCCAGATGAGTGTGCAGGCAGGTGGCCCGTGTGCTCGCTGTCTAATGTGTGAATTGGATTCTGGCACTTGTGTGGACAGCAGGCTACAGCCTCTTTAACAGCGCTCAATCTGTCCCGGGTCTGCAATAGAGCGGGTCAGAGTCGAGGATTGCTCTACCATTATCCGTTCTGTTGCTGATTCTCTGCAGCCTTCACAAGCCGTGGCGTTTCAGCGCTTTGACTTCTCACACATTACCGACTTCCTCTTCCTGTCCTGTGTGTTAGCAGGGACATATTAGATATATGAGCAAAATCAACTCTTGCTTTTCTGAATATCGGAGGGTTAATAGAGAGGAAATAAACCGGGAAAAAAAGAAAACGTGACCCAATTTCAAACACTGACCTAGATTCAAACGGGATTTGATATAAACAGTGACTCAGGTTGGGAATACTGACTCAGGCTTGGGAGGGAATATTAGTCACAAAGGTACAGTTTATTTTTCTGATCTTACAGCAGTGGGAGATCGAGCTGCTTGTTTTTAGATTATTTTGATTATTTTAGTGCCAGAAAAATCACACGCCATTCTTTTAGAGCCAGTAATTAAGAAAAAGCCATGTCAAATATTTGAACAACCAAATAATGGTCTGTATCTTATTTTTTTTTTAAACCCTTGTGTTGAGCTTAGATTCCTGTCACACTTGTGTTTTGAAGGCAAAAATGATAATTGCCTTCAAAAGATATGATAATTAACTCATTATTATCATTAAATATTGAAAGTTATTTTTTTATCAACTTGTTGTCTTTATTTAGAACTGGTTTGTGTTTCTATGTGCATCTGATTAATCATATGCCTCATTTATCCTGAAAGTAGGTACCTCATTTTTTTTTTTTTAGTAAAAAAAAATTGCTGAATAATTTGCACAATAAAAACTGATAGAAATTTGCACTGTTTCTCACAATAGTGTGCTTTAATGTTTAATCTGGAACTTTTAAATGCTTTTATTTTGTACAAAATTGCACAGTCACAATTGTCAAAAATGGTTGGCCATTGAAAAAGAATGGGGAAGAATAGAGCTAGTCTTCAGGTGCTTATATTTTCAAACATAAAGGCCTTGGACCTGTGCGTGTATGGATGGATGCATTTTCACACTATCATCACACACACACACACACACACACACAGAGATCCATGCATACAAACTATTGTGAGTGTTACGCCTTTTTTTGAAATAGGTGTAAAACTCACAACAGTTTGTATGCATGGATATGTGTGTGTGTGTGTGTGTGTGTGTGTGTGTGTGTGTGTGTGTGTAATAGCATGAGTATAAATGCATCCCCAGTTCAAGGCCTTTATGTTTGCAAACACAACATGCTCCTGAAAACTAGTTTTTCCTCTTACTCCATTCTTTCCCATTCATTTTGAAAGCATTTAAAAGCAGACTTCTCGATTTAACAATAAAGCACACTTTCGACACTTTTGTGAGAAACAGGGCCAATGTTCATATTTTTTTTTTATCTCATATTGAGGAAATTATTCATAAACATTTTTTCCCCACTCTAAAAATGTGGGGCCTATACTTTCATATAAATGAGCAAATGCGATCAGATGCACATGGAAACACAGAACCAGTCCTAAATGAAAGAAAACAAACCGACAAAAGGATTGAATACAATATTTGATAAAATATAGCAAAATTTGTGATTTATAAGCAATTTTTTGAGGCTGTGTCCTTTTTTCTTACAAGCAAGTCTAACAAGGTGATAATCTCCCTAAAAAATAATGAAAATGATAAAAAGAAAAAATTGTAAAAAAAGTAGTTATACCCTTTTGTGAACAAAATCGCTAAATTTCAGTCCAATGCGAAAACATATATATTTTTTCTTTTATTGAAATAGACCTGAACACAACATGAGGGTTAATCTAAATTCTATTTTGGGTTGACTTCAGCCGTGATTTGTTAACAGATCAACCTAAATTTGATCTGTATTTTATACATTAGTTAAATTTAATTACCTTCACTTGCTATATATACACTATATTGCCAAAAGTATTCGCTCACCCATCAGAATAATCATAATCAGGTGTTCAAATCACTTCCACAGGTGTCTAAAATCTGTATAAAAACCGCCGGAGCTGGGTCAGTGGATGCTGAGGCGCGAAGAGGTCGCCACAGTCAACTCTTTCCGCAGAGTCGGTCGCTACAGACCTTCATGTGGCCTTCAGATAAGCTCAAGAGAGCTTCATGGAATGGGTTTCCATGGCGAGCAGATGCATCCTAGCTATACATCACCAAGTGCAATGCAAAGCGTCGGATGCAATGATGCAAAGCACGCCGTCACTGGACTCTAAAGCTGTGGAGACCTTCCCAAAAGGGTTGGAAGCTAGTATAGCTGCAAAGGGTGGACCGACGTCATATTGAACCCTATGGATTAGGAATGGGATGTCACTTAAGCTCATATGTGATTCAAGGCAGGTGAGCGAATACTTTTGGCTATATAGTGTATATATTATATAACACTTTTTGTCACATCAATTGTAATTGTTCTTGACTCATTTATGAGTTTTCTAAAATCATTATTCACTGAAAATTACACTCTCTGTCCTAGTTCTCCTTGGTGTGTTTAGAAAACCTGCGAAGTCTGATTTGTGAATGAATCTTTTGAGTCTTTTCAGTGAATCGGTTTACAAATCTGGTCTGAATGATTCACTTGAATTTGACTCTTCTGTTTCTCCAGTCCAACGTTCTGAATGAATGGTCCAATGACGTTGAAAATTGTATTTAGTAGTTCTAATTAATTCATCACCTAAATATAATCTGTATTTTGTAGTTTTAAAAAAGCTAAATTTCATCACTTGAACAGCTAAAATGGACGTCGTTCTTACTCGTTCACAAGTTTTAAGGCATCGTTCACTGAAAATCTCGCCATATTGTCTTAGAACGAGTGTTTTGAGTTGGATCTTTTCAATGAAACAGATCACAGCTAAACTGGGCTGCATTTCCCAAAATCATCATAAGCTTTAGGTTGATCATAAATTCGTTGGTTTCAATGGGTCTACAGTGTATGTAAGATTACAATGCTTTTAGGACACGCAGCTCTGGACTCTTCTGGTTTTTAAGTTCGACCAAATCAATGATTCGATCAAGAGTATCCAATGCATAAAAATGAGCAACCAACACAGATTTCAAAACGCCTCTTGCAGTCATAGTTGAAGAAAATTCATTCAAAACAGTAAAAGCAACATTATAATTTGCATCTAAATGCGCACTGGTTTAATATCTACCAGCCATAACAGTATTAAGGCGACAACGCAACCATGTTTTTCTTTATATTCTTATGTGCAGAAGCAGCTGAGGGCTGAAGTTTGGCCCCTCCTGTGATCCAGAGACTCTCTCGAGCGTCTTCCTGACGTCCTCTCTGCTAATGAAAGAGCAGAACACACTCAGCATAAAAGCAGAGACTTTGCTAACAGCCTCTGAAAAGGTCTCTCCGTTTGAGATTCGACATGCTTAAGCAGGGGTGAAATTTTCAAGAGGGAAAACAACTTTTAATCTCCGTATTGAAGCAAGCCAAGTCCGTGTCCTTTTCTGTTTTTCACTGGCTTTGCTCTTGAGCGCTCAAATAAAGTCCGGCCGCATCTGGCCGCTGCCTTTGATCTTTGGAGTTTAACAAGCTGGACGTTCTTTGTTGCAGGAGAAGCTTAGGGAAGGCCAAAGCAAAGAACCAGTGTTTGGTGCGATGCTGCAGAAATGGAAACAAATGAACAAGCGACATCTAAATGTGCGTGACGTCAAAGTGTTGCTTTTTACTGTAGCTTACAAAATTCATTTACAAGCTTTAGAATCTCTGCAGAAGCCGCAGATCATCGGATAACCAGCAATTATTTCTATATCATTTTATATATTTATTATAGTATTATTTGCATAGACTTCCCTCCAAATTTCATTCAAAAGAGGCAGCGAAGATCACGTATTATAATAAAAATGCATTAAACACATACTACTCTTTTCAAAAACATTAATTACACTTTTTAAAATCAATTTATTCAGCATGTTTGCGTTAAATGTAGCAAAAGTCACAGTAAAAACATTTATAATATTACAAAATATTTCTATTTTAAAATAAATCAATTCTCAAAATTTTTATTATTTTTCAACATAACGTTTCTTGAGCAGCAAATCGGTATAATACATTTATTTCTGAAGGATTGTGTGACAGTGGAGATGCTGAAAAAGCTTACATTGTACAATATAATAAAATAATTTTAACTGTAATATTGTTTTACTGTATTACTATTTATACCTTATAAAATATAATAAAAATATTTCTTTATGGAAATATACATAAAGTTATACAAAGTTCTAATAAAATAAAACAAAAATATAATAAAATGCTACAGATGAAAATGTATGTAAGTGTTATGACAGCATTTTTAATATGCATTTTACAAAAGAACTGATATTATCCCATAATGGTGAAAACATTTTCTTTATTAGCTTTATCATAACTGATATAATACTGACATGTTTTTCATCCTTGGTTTCTCATTTGCTCTGCTGCTTTTGGCATATTATACAGTTAAGAAGTAAGTATATTTATTCCTCTGCTTCCAGTTTTTGAACATTAACCGCGCTCACGGTCGGTTGCTTAGAATCAAAGTTTTCAGTCCAACGGTCCGCTTAAATGAAGCGGTTGCAGCATTTCTATGCCGATAGTCAAAAGTCTGGAAAGGCCAGGCCAGACCGGCATCGACTTCGTTTGAGAATAAGTGTCTGAAGCTGAAGGAAATGGCAGATGAGGGTTCAGGTCAGACGAGTGCCAAATCAGGAGTCTGACACACTGCAAAGAAGCGCCGAAATAATTTAGTTTGATATCCCTTATAGCTGCTTGAGTCACGTATCACTTCGGAAGAGCACAGAGCGGGATATCTGTAAAAGCGGATATCTGCCGGCCAAAGACAAAGCAGAACGAATGAAGAAAGCAACGCTCGCGTTTAGCCAGGAACAGAGGAGACTTGAAGCTATCTCTGAACCGCAGACACGCTGAGTCACTTGTAGACGCTACTGAGCCTCTCTCTGAAGTAATGAAAGAGGTAATTGAATATTTAAGCACTTAATTAAATTTACTTTTTCATCAGAGTGGGAACAGTGCAGTGGCACTTACTGTCTAAGTAGCTCTTAAAATAAAGTTCCTGCAGCTCTGAAGGCGGCGGAGCCTCTCTGATCAGCCGAAATGATACGGAGAGATCTGAGCGGGAGCTATCGGGGATACGCTTTAGCGGTCGCTGAATCGCAGAGCTGGAATTTTCCGTCTTCATTTCCGAGAACTGTTCGCATGGCGTTCAACGTGGCAGCGGGGAAAGCTCTAATTGAGGCTAAGAGGCTGTTTGCACAACAGGAGGTGACGGCCGATCGATTCGGAGATAATCAAGATGCAACAGTCACTTTCACCAAACTTAACTTCACCCCAATTCTCTTTCAGGCTGGCCAAGACCCACCGGAGCTGATTCAGTGACGAGAAGAACCTCGTTGGCGATGTCACGGGGCCCAGGAAGAGTTTCTTCACCAGGCATTGTGGGTATATAGTGTTATGTTACATTTTCGTCGTGTAACTTGACTTGATCCTTATGAGGCCGAGAAGCCTTCAAAGTGTTTTCAAAACAGCTTTTTTGACATTTGCCCGTTCGTCGAATCGCAAAGTCAGCGAACATTTTTCAACAGGGTCTCGTGAAAAAGCGTGTGTGTACCGTACTGCGGCGTTTTGCAGCAGTAAAAATACGTGAAAAACACAGGTGAACCGTTTTTTATTACGTTGATATTGGTATGTATTGCGACAGTTCAGAATTCAAACGATCAGTTGACTGTCGCTAAAAATGAATGCTTTATCATATTGGAAATATGCCTTCACGCCAAATACAACCCTACACTTACACTGAAAGTGTTAACAAATGCAAAGTGCGTTTTTGTTATTCAAACCAGAGATCTTCGCCTCTCAAGTACATCGCTGCACTCCTTGAGACACGGAACAAACCTACCGTCTATATAAACACACAGATATGAAGCCAGATATGTGTGGCGCTAATGATCAAAAGCATCCATTTTCAAATATTCCAGCACATTAATATTAACATGAACATGATATTCTTCAAGTAATTGTACGAAGATTTATTCAAAACTCTGTAAATTTGAGTTTTTATGTGGACAGACTTTTTTTTTTTTTTTTTACAGAAATAACAGATGAAAAAACTGATGTAAAGTATTAATTGAAACATAATTAATACAATATTTTAAATATATAAAATATTGTATGACATTATTATTAGTAGTAGGGTTTGTATTATTATCATTTAAATGTATAAATTAACACAATCTGATGTGTAGTAACCCGATAGCTGGACTAGACTTTACTTTGATGTTTGTGTTAATAATGATAATTAATGACTTATTAATATTACAAAATCCAAAAAAACATTCAAAATGCTAAAAAAAAAAAACAATTAGTCTTTGTAGGGATAAAAACAAAACAACTGCCAAATGAAGCTTGAGAGATTCTACATCTCTTGTCTAATTTAAAGGGAAATGCTATTCGTTATATGAGAAACGGGATAAATCGGTCTGTGACAGGATGTTTTCTTTCCGTCCTGCCGCTCATCTCGATCTTGGGAGATTTGAAATTGGGAGGATCGTAGAGCGTGACATTTATTTGGAGGTTTTCACGGCATCCATCGTATTAGACTTCTGCACACCCAAGTATGAGTGTGTTATTAGTTATTTACTGCTATGATATATTCATAATTAATATAACTTAATATATTTTAATTTCAATTTTAAAAGACCTGTAAACTGCATAAAAGTAATATTACTTATTTAATTTCTATTACAATTTATTCATATTAAATTCATGTAATATTAATTATAATATTACTCTGTAACATTGTTAATATAAATAACAAAACGGCTATATATAACTATTTTAAGTTATTATTTAATTACTAATATAATGTCATAATAATTAATATATACTAATTTATTATTTTTTTAAATTAGCATTGCTACTAGTATTATTACACTCTCAGAAATAAAGCACAAAAGCTTTCACTTTCACTTTAAGTACCTTTTAATGTGCTAAAATTGACCCTTAGGTACAAACATGTACCTTTTGAAAATATATATTTATTACCTTAATTTCTGAAAATGTACCACCACCACTACTAGTACTACTACTACTACTAATAATAATAAATATTATTAAAGCAGCCGATTTAGCACTTTATATACATATTTCAAGATTATGTTTTGTATGTGTCATGCTAATTTTATATTTACGCTTACTGTTTTTTTATTATTTTTATTACCACTTTTATGAACATTTATGTATTTCGTTTATTTCGCCCAATCCGATGCTCAGATGGATCAGTAGGTCAAAACAAACCAAAAAAAGGCCGATCGACTGATCAGGTGACGCTTACGTTTCGTGAAATTCGACTGATTTACAGTAAAATGTTGATTTAAAGCCGCTCCCGAACCGTGGTTTCTGCCTGCAGTCGCTAGGCAACGCTGGTCACCTGCATTAGCCACGCAACAAACCTGTGGCGACCTCATTACTGAACTTATTTAAAGTGCTAAATTTCAGTAAATTAGCCGTAAATGCCCTCATTAATGTCACGCCGTAGCGAAAAACAGAGATTTACTGATATTTCCTCAGCTAATTTATCTTTCTGTGGGAAAAAAGAGTCTGCGGCCATCCGGTGCGTCATCATACGAGATCACGCGGGAAAAAGTTCAACTTTCCCCAGGAAAAACTTTCTCATCGTTTCTCTAATAACCGCCTGTTTGTGCCTCTCGTCTTATCTGTTTGTTCTGGGGTCTAATGCGCACATGTCGCTGTTTATGATTCAGTATAGATGGAAATGATTGATGTTTGTGATCGCGCGTGATTTTTATTTCACTCGGTCTGTTCGGAGCTCATTAGAGGAATATCATATTCGCAGCCGCTCGGGGGAAAAAAAAAAAAAAAGGATCAGCAAAGTGAAATCTGTTCTCCATTTCGCATTTTCGCATATTAACTGTTAAAAAAAAAAGGCCTGATTAAGCGCGGCACCTTCAAGGATTGAAATACTGAGGTGGAAGACAGGAACAGGAAGTAGAGGAGAAAGGAACAAGAAATCGGGAAATGCTGTTCTGGCATAAAGATTAATGAAAGGCTCAGGAGTTCATTTCAAGTTCAGCTGCATTAACAGCATTTGAGGCGTAATGTCGATTTCAGCAGAAAGTCTTTGTTTTTTTCAAAATACATATACAATGCATTTATCATGCAAATGCAGTGCATGGGTCTGTAAATCGTTCAAATATTCCATAACAAGTTCATTTGT
>NC_056723.1:3385653-3388153 GCF_018831695.1 Puntigrus tetrazona | reverse complement strand
GGAATGAAAATTTTTGTCTCTCAATTAAGTCACAATTCAGCCTTTTTGAGATACAGTATAAACTTTATTTTTGAGCTAATCTGGGTTTATATCTCACGAATCAGCTTTTTTTTTCCCAAAACTGTGAGATATAAACTCGGTTGTGAGACGTAAAATCTCACAACTCTTTTTAGCAATTTTAGAGTTTACATTTTGTAATGGATCTGAGTTATAAACTTAGATTCAAATGCAAACTTAGAGTTCTGCGAATATAAACTCAATGCGTTTCCAAATATTCTGCGTTTACATTTGTGATCAAATTTATTTAGAATTTATGAACTGTAAAAATGTAAACTTTAAAATTGCGAGATGCAAACTTGGACTAGAGATGTAAACTTAGAATTGTGAAATGTGAAATCAAATTTCGCTATAAATTGTGAGAGGCAAACTTTGAATTATGAGATGTAGGACTAAACATCGATTTGAGATGTAAACCTAGAATTGTGAAATGTAAGCTCAGATTTCAGATGTAAGAGTTGGAATTATGAATTGCAATTTTAAGCACTTTTTCCAGAATTTCCACATTTTACTTCAGTTATTTTTGCAGATTTGAGAAATATATATCTAGAATAGCACATAAAAATCAAAATTCACAAATAAAAAGCAATAAAAGTCACATTTATTATCATGTAGCGGAGAATAGAGCATCAATAACTTCCATAATTCATGACTAGTTGTTCTGTGACTTGACAGCCAGATAGGGTAAATATATTTTCTAATATAATACATTCTTTTTTTGTGGAAGTCTATCAGAAGGGTTCTCAAGTGTGCCGTCTAGAAGCAGGCGGATAGGATTCTGGAACAAGAGCTACTGTATTTAACTTATGAAGTCGGTATATATCATCGCCTGTAGCGTCTTCCAGTCATCAGGAGAGATTCTGGCACCCATTTCGTCATAATTAAGGTCTTATTAGTTTTCATGGGTGCCAGATATGCCGATTCACTGTTCGGGATGATGGGATTCTGTTCTCAGCTGGGAGAGCTTCGCCCGAAAATGCCAAGATGGAAACCAGGATTTGTTTCTCGGTGAGATGTAAACTTAGCCGCGAGCAATGCGGCGCGTGAGCTCATTTTTATGTTCTCTCTTTGGCCTGGAGGTAAGGTGCAAAGCGGTTAACGCTGCGTGCCAGTCGATTCTTTGACTCGACACATGATCAGTGTTGTCTCACTTTACCAGAAGGCGAATGAGATAGCGGCAGAGGAGGAAATGGGATCGGGTTCAGACACATTAGTACTGTCGTGTACTAACCCATTGGAGGCCATAATCGTTTGGTAATTATACATTGTCGTTCCTTTCTGCTCGGGAATATCCTCAGTGCGGACGTTTATATCGTTGCATAAATTAGCGAAACAACCGCTCCGATGTCTCATATATAATAAAGCCTGCGTATATGTGTAATGAGCATAAACGGCGGTCTATGAGCAGAACAATGGAGATTGCTACCAGCTCATAAACCAAGACAGCAATTCACCGAAAAGCTCGTAACGGTTGATTATGCGGTCTACAATCTGATTCGGCGCGTAGATAAACACAGCAGGCGATCTCGGCGATTGGTCCAGAATCAAAAAAAAAAGCACGAATCGCGAGATCAGCAGGAAAATGTTCGCCGCGGCTGTGCTCCTCAGTGAGATTTATAGTATCTGTATCGTCCTTTGGTGAGATCTAAGAACATCAGGTCTACAATGCGGGCTGTGCGGCGTTTTTTCCGTGCATCTGCTTGATTGAATTTGTTTGAACCGCGAATCTCAAATGTCAGATTCATATAAGCTCTCATTTTCTTGTGAGATGAAACATCACCAGTAACATTAAGACATGTCTTGCTAATTAAGTTGTAATTAAATTTGTTCCTCCAGGAGTTCTTTTTTTTAAAACAATACAATAACACTCCATCTGGCTCCAGCGTACTGGAAGACAAAGCTTGATAAAGTGGTTGTTGTATTGAAAATGTCACATTTTAATGAGGAAATGTCCTAATAGTCTTTTTAGGTAGCAAATGCTTGAGTTGATTGAAGAAAAAGCCTGAAGAGATGAACTCTAGATTAATCAGATTTTAGAGTTTTGATTGTATTGGATTCATTATTGACCAAATGGCTTATATTCCAATTCCCGCCTAACTTGTCTATATAGTATTTAAGAAGCATAGTATGTTTAGTACAGTACATGAGGCCTGGGATGGCGTGCTTTGGATTTTTAAGCAGGATTCATATGTTTTTTATTTATTGTAAAATTACACACAATCCTTTGTAGTACGTAAGCAGGCGCTCCGTGTGCATATGAAGCGTAGAGGTATCTAATGAAGTTAAATTTCACACAGTCTTGCAAGACAATACCATGTTTAATGATCCTAAAGACAACTCTGAAACAAGCATTTTTAACTCTCAGACACAGCCGATAAAGTTTATATATTTTAAATCGCAATGAAACGTAAGGTCACAAGCAGCCATAATGGTTTATAAATAT
>NC_056723.1:3355084-3380553 GCF_018831695.1 Puntigrus tetrazona | reverse complement strand
AAATACTAATGCAAATTTGACTTGCATTTATTAATATAATAATTGTATAATATTCATAATTCATCATTTGAACTATATTCTATGAAATAACAATAACAATAATAATAATAATGATACAATTTAAACCGTGATAAATAGTAATAATATATATATATATATATATATATATATATATATAAACAAAGTAATTAATATAATAAATATTAATCAAAAATAAATTATTTAGGAAAATAATAATATAAGTTAAATAAAGTTTAAATAGTAATATTGAATATATTTACTAATATAATAAAATTATAAAATACATTTTAAAAAATTACCTGTTTCTATGTAATAATAATAATAATAAAAATACAACTGAAATACAAATGTTTGAGTAATAATATTAGAAATGTAAAATTATTAAATTCTTAACAAATTAATCAAAATATTTGAAAATCTAATTCATTTAAAGAATTAATGTTTTTTTGGTTTTTTTTTTTTACATATCTAGTGCTATGCCTTGCAGAATAAACAACTGTGTCTACCTTATTTCCATAGTTCTGATTTAGCCACTTAGTTATTAAAACTTCACATAAAGCACATGCAAATAAACACTGTTACAACAAAGAGCAAAGAAGCAACACGGAGATGGTGAAAATAAGTGAAATTGAGTTTTTCGTTGCAAGAAATCCCAGCTAAAATTACAGGTGGACTCATGTAAGGACAAAATATGTAAATCTTTTTTGAGAGAAACAATTTTGTGCGCTGGCAGTAAACAAGTCCCAACTGCTTTAACTATTACAAATACTCCTTATAATACTCCAATGCCCTTAAAATCCCTGAAATGCTCTCTCTGGATAAATCGTGATCTCGTGTTACGGCAGAAATGCTTTTGAGAACTTAAACTCATACAGCAGCGAGACATTTGGGGAATAAACTGACAGTTTAGTTGCTGTTCTTCAGACTTTATCTCTAGTGTCAATTAGAGTATGCGCACTTTTATCAGGGGAAACACACGGGTAGAATTGTGGAAATGAAGCATGAAAAGGAGAGAAATTGAAAATCATAAAGTTAACGGCATACCAGATAATGAGATGAGACACAAAATTACATTTGGGTTCCTCCAGAAGTGCTAGGTTGGTTTCTCGCTGTTAGTCATTATTTTGCAGTGGGTAATTTGATTTGGAGCGGTTGTCCTGGTGCAGGCCGGAGCGGCTGTCAGTGTCGAGAGGTCACTGAAGTGCTGGGAAACTCCTGGGTTTTATCGCTGATTAGTTCCACCAGATACTTTAGGATGAGGTGCTCATCGAGGTGGTGGGATTTTAGTCATTCGTGTCTTGATTGTCTCTACCAAGCAATGAATGTTACGGACAACAATCAGTTACGATATCAGTAATAATAATAATATTAAAATTTATTCAAATAATATTAAGTAAAAACATTGCAAAAAAAAAAACTAAATGTGTTGAACTTCTAGAAAATAAACCAGTAAATTAAATATATATATATATATGTATATACATATATATATATATATATATATATATATATATATATATATATATATAATTTTTTAAATAAATATATATATATATATAATTGTTTTTAAATATAATTTTGGGCATTTTTCCATGCTATAAAATTTAGTTTTTTAATTAAAATAAATTGCAATAATATATCTTCACACATCCAAAAGTTAAAGCAAATAATTATAATATAATAATATATATATATATATATATATATTTTTTTTAAATATATATATATATATATATATATATATATATATATATATATAGATATTAGATGAATAGATGAATATATATATATATATAGATATAGATACTCTATATATATATATATATATATATATATATATATATATATATATAAATAATTATTTTTAAATATACTTTTTGGCACATTTTTCCATGCTATAAAATTTAGTTTTTTTAATTAAAATAAAATTGCAATAGTATATTCCATACATCAAGTTAATGCAAATAATTATCATATGTTATATTTCATATTTTGTTATTTCCAGCCCGTTATAATATAACTATTTTAGTATTTACTGTTGATGATGAATGGATTCTGGCGTTTTGATTAAAGAAAAGCTGTGAGCGATCTGTTTGTTTTTTATTTACTAAATAAATCATTTACATTTTAATAACTACACGTATAGTATTTTACCTGGTATTTTTTATGTTATGTGATTCAAATGTTCCTGGCCAGGGATAGCGATACCAGTCAGCTGCCTACGACCTTGTGAGGACCTTTTTAGTTAGTAAAATTAGATTTAATTTTTTAAAAAGAAAAATTTAGGATAAGTTTAGGATGAATGCTATAGACCTATGGAATATCTCCATAAAATATATAGACACACAATGTATGTTAATTAATTACGTTTATTCATTTTTACTTTATAAGTAACTTTGCTTTATATAGGTAAAATACATTTGCCATTTAAAGTAAAGGATTACATAATTATTCACAGGCGCAAACCTCTTAAACATAAAAGCTATGTGTTGGAAAAAAAGTGAATGGCAAAGAGAATCTCTCCTCTGTGTAACTATGCGTTTGGAGGCAAGACAAGGTTACATAAGATCTGTTTCTTTTAGTGTTTTGCTAACTGTGATCTTCGGGCAGAGTCAGACAAGCATGAACCAAAGCCGCTATGGTGTCTGGCTGGAGGCAAGAACCAAAGGCGTAATGAAGGTATCTTCCTCCAACGTCAAAGCTTTACGCCACAGGTTACGCTTGTTTCCTCTCTATATATACAAGTAAACGCAGCCTTGGAATTCTTACCACGGAAAGCTTTTTTATCAAGTATGCATACAAAGCGCAGGCAACATGCTTAAGGGAATCACGTGGAGGAGGTATACAGCCTGGTTTCCGTCCCCGGAGGTGCAGCCGTGAGAGCGGATAACTGCAGTCAGACAGGCTGGGTGTACTTTACGAGACCGAATCAACTGACTTCAAAGAGCCTCAGACGCCACCAACACAGGACGTCCATCAAAGGCAGCCCGGCTGTCCCTCTGGTAACCGTCCAGCGGCCTCACACGCCGGGCTTCTGGCAGGAGATTGGCCGGGAAGAAATTTATCTCGGCCTATGATATGTTCGCGGAAAATGAAACTGAGATCTAAACGCCAACATGCCAAAAAAAAAGAATCTCACAGGATCCGTGTCCGATAAAGTAGCCATTACTGGCCTGTCGGGGACTCGCAGTCAAATAAACTCTCTGGCCGGATCGCGATACATGAACAGTTCAACCAAAAAATGAACATTTTGTCACCATTGGATGGTCGCTTTATGGCCGTGTGACTTTCTTTCTTGCATTGATTTTGTATTTACAGGCACTTAAGATTAAGACTTTTTTTTTGTGCATGCCGTGATGCGAAGAGACCCTTTTAAACATGGTGTCACCTTTGAAAAAACTTTCTTTAATGTGTTTTATAACTTATGGTATTCGTTGAAAATCGCAATACATTAAAGCGGTATGGCACTTTTCTGAGACATTGTTCTGTTCTCCCACTGCGTTCGCTTCTCCTGTTGCTGCGAGCATCAGACTGTGAATGAATTATTAAATTAAACATTTGTTATGTGGCTTTGATGGGAAAGAAGTAAGTCACAGATTGCATATTAATAATGTCTTAATTTTGGTAATGAGGAATAAATTAACGTCACGTTAAATGTCACGCTTTGTCTTTCCCGATCGGAGTACTTGCCTTGGTTGGGATAATTTTATAATTTGCTTCTAAATAATACATTCGTTTTATTTAATGGCATTTTCTGACTGCAGTCAGATTTATTGGACTTGAGTAACGATGCTAGTGCTGTCACACAATTATTCAAAATAAGTTTTTGTTTACATAATATAATTGTATAAAACTGTGTGCTGTGTATGCACATGCATACACACACACAAATATTGTTATGTGTTTGTAAGATTAAATAATTTGTATATAATATCAATAATTATTATATGAATATATATATATATTTATTATTATTATTGTATTATTATTATTATTATTATTTATTTAAAAACTCTCACTTATATAGGCCAAACTCCACTCCCTTTTTGGGTCATACCATCCATTGAGTAAATCCAACATTTACATAGAAACACAAAATATCAAATATCATTATCAACCATTGAAATCAATCCTCTTTATATACATGAATAAATTTGAAAATCCTTAAAAGCGTAACATCGTTTATTAAATTATTCCTGTATTAAATACACACACCAAACACCTATCTTATATGTTGGTAATGGTTTTGCATGGTACTTGGCGGGAAGCTATAGCGATGCCATTAAACGGCCGTTTTTAAGCGTTAGGTTTGGCCGGCGCGAAAGGCAGACCACGCCTACACAGACCAATATCACGCGGACAAAAACAGGACAAGTGCGATGTAGCAAAATGTATGTAATGCTAATGGCGAACAGCGAGGAAGTGCTGGAAACGGGAGAATGTCCTGTACTGTCCCTGATGGCAGCAGAACAGGAAGGAGGTGATGCATTGAGTGCGGGAGGTTAAACAGGTGCGGTAAGCGCCAGTGTGAGAATTGCGTCGCGCGTGAGAGTGCGTGCGCGAGGAACGCGTGCGTGTGTGTGTGTGTGTGTGTGTGTGTGTGTGTGTGTATGTGTGTGTGTGTGTGTGTGTGTGTTTTAGTGCTGCTTCCACGAGTAGTCTAGATTGAGACTCAGTCTCTTCACGTAAATAAACGAGGACTTTTATTTTGCATGGAATAAATCGCAAATAACCATTCGACAGCATTAAATAATACTCATATTAACACAATGTTTTATTATTTTTATTCAGCAAGGATGCAGCATTGAATTGATTTGACAGTGACAATGTATCTCTTACACTGTGATAAATAAATATATATATATATATATATATATATATATATATATATATATATATATATATATAAATAAATAAATAAATAAATAATATATATATATATATATATATATATATATATATATATATATATATATATATATATATATATATATATGAAGTAACACAACTGTTTTCCAACATTGGTAATAAGAAATGTTTTTTGAGCAGCAAATTTGGAGGATTTCTGAAGGATAATGAGACTAAAAACAGTAACTAAGCTCAAAATCAGCTTTCCCGTCACAGAAGTAAATTACAATGTACAGTATTTTCCAATAGAATCCAGTTATTATAAATTGCAATTTCACAATAATGCTATTTTACTTTTTTCAATCAAATAAAATGCACTCTAATGTGACCAAGTAGCCATTTCAGTAAAACTTTATTTTACAGTTACACCTATTAGTAGCTTATTAGCATGCACACTACTGGAAAATGAGCTATTAATTACTGCTAATTAAGCACATATTAATGCCTTATTCTACATGACCGTATTCTACATCCCTAATCCTACCAATACCTAAACTCATAAGCTCTTGCTAACTTTAATAAGCAGCAAATTCTGAATCGATTGAGGCGCAAGTCATATTTATTAGTGAATAAAGCTGTTACCTATTCTAAAGTGTTACCTGTGCAGTATGCATGCGTTATATTAAGATAATCTGACTTTGGAGTGCAGCCACATGAAATTTAATTACGTTTATGACAGGTTCTGTTCATTAGCCGACCAACATTAAAGAATTTTTCCAAGCAACTTGTAGTAAATCGACATGATGATCAACAACCAGCCAGACCATTTACAAACCTGGAGCTTATTTAGAGATATTAAAAGATTTACATTCACTCGTTCTGGGAGATAATGAGCTCTCATCGCTAATTGGCTTCCACCGTTCGACACCGCAATTGGAAAAATGTCACGGAAATGATTGACTGTACAATCAAGCCCGAACCTCCGGGCGCTGATTTTGTCACAGTGTGAACCGAGCGAAATCAGCTCGTGACATAATCAGCAGTGTGATACCAGGCGTGTTTATTTTCATGTAATATTTAATTTCCCTGATTGATGGCTTCGATCTGCTTTTTCATGAAGGGTTTCTGTGGAGGACAGAAAGAACCGGATGACAGCGGATGATTGCAGTTGCATTATTTCTTTTGAATCCGCGCCTGGTGGCACAGTTCTGATCCGCCTGACTCGGTCTCGTTTATTGTTACATGGTCTGACGCGGCTTTAGTAATCGCTGCTGCATTCGCGAACGCGTACACCTCATTAGTGTCGGAGAAAACGCTGTAAATAATAACCGGACATGATTTATTGCGCTTGCCTTGCGTAAACGGATGCAAGTTCTATTGAATTACCTGCAGCGCGCCTTTAAAGAAAACGTACACCCAAAAATGAAAATGTAGTCATCCTCAAGCTATCCTGGATCTAGATGAGTTAGTTTTTTTAAAATCAGATTTGGAGACATTTTCGAAGCTTTATATTACTTTCTCACTAATGGATCCTCTGTAGTGAATGGGTGCCATCAGAATGAGTGTCCAATGAGGTGATGACTAATTAAAAACAGTCTCGCACCAATTGTACGTATTTTACAAGATGGCTAATACGTACAAATCTCAGATGACGTCACTTGTGCACGATTTTGTACAATCTGTCTAAAACCCCAGCGATGGGTAGGTTTGGGCGGAGTTAGGTGTAGGTAACAAACCTATTTATAACGCTGTAAAAATACATACAGTTTAGCTTAAAAATTGAACGGATTTGTTCGAATTAGCCAAATATGTACGAATTGCTGTGAGGTTGAGCCATATGACTCCAGTCCAAGATTCCTGTGAAGTGAAATGCTGCGCATTTGAAAAAAAACAAACGACCAAACTAAAAATGTCAGTATTTAACCATTAAACTGTTGCTTTAGCTTAAATAAGATTCCACTATCGATTATGTTGCTTTCTGCATTGAAAAAAAAAAAAAAAGTAATTTTGACTGAATCTGGAGAAAAATATACACAGATCAAACACCGTTTAAAAGCGAAAACGTTTCAAAACTGTTGATGTGAGAGGATAACAGGAAATTGACTTTTTATTATGGCCAGAAGCAATGGTTTAAAGTTAAAATGTCTTATTGATGGATTTGGTGATTGACAGCACATGCAGATTTTCACTTGGAGTTGTGGATTACTTACTGTGGTGTTGTTATCAGCTTTATAGACTCGTGCTGATGGCACCCATTCACCGTAGAGCATCCACTGGTGAGCAAGTAAAGCAGATTTCTCAGGTTCTGCTTAAGAAACGCCATCTACAGGCTTGTGGGTGAGTACATGTGCCACAGATCTGACTTATACATTAACCTGTATCTTTAAAGGACTTTTTAACCGTTTGCCTCTTTACACTGACCTTGGATCAGCACTGCTGAGTTGATCAGAGTACAGCAAAACCCACTATTTGTATCAGTTTGCATGTAGTTGTATCAGGATGATCTGATGGTATCAGGGTTGTATTTCGATCGTTTAGCTGGATTGGGTGGTCTTTCTTCCTGGCACTCTTAAACAGCAGTAAGGACGTCCAGCTGTTCTCCGGGCAGTAGAGAAACGAGCCCCTGACGTCTGATTAAGTATTTCATAAATGTTGTATGGAGAGCTGATGGGTGTAATTGGCCACACCATCCATCCTGCCTGTCAGCACTAACTACCTCCTGGGCCGCTCATAACGCCTCCCTTCCATCGCTGACACGTTTAGCTCTTTTTTACCATTTTTTCTGGTCTTTTATTTAAAAAAAAGCGAAAAATCAAAATAATGTTGCATTTGCAGCGCAGCGCACAGATGTCTAATTATTTCTGAACAGAAAAAGGTAAAACACTTGTGTTCTCGCCAAATTGTTGTGACGTATTGTTCGCAAAGTAACAAATAAACAAAAACATACATTTATATCTTACCAATTCTGTACGGTAAAACCCGTTAGTTGCTTAATGGTAAGACATTTTGCTTTTTAGAGAGAGGTTTTTAGAGTGTAAAAGAATGTCATTTTAGAATTTTCAGAGACAATTCACGATTTTATTTTAAGTTTAAACTGTAAGTTCAGTCCACAACATTTTTATGGTAACATCCTTCACAACAGGTGCCATGGGTCATGGGTAAAAACTAAACATTTATATTATTTACATAATTTAAAATATTACAAAATATTTATTTTTTTCTTATACTGTAGGCTGCATTTCTTTAAAAATGCAGTAAAACAGTAATAAATTAATTTAAATCATTTTTTAAAATATAATATTATTATTATTAAGTATGAGTTGTATTATTATAAATTATAACCTTTTATTATTTTTATTGGTATTGGAGTTTTATTAATATTTTACTATTCTTTTCTCTTTTTTTTTTGTTTAGTTTTTTTAGCTTCATTTATCAGTGCAGTATAACAATCATTTAAATGCTATTTTTTTCAAAAAGCCAAATAAAACATTCTAAATTGCTTCCGCGTATTGGTTATCATATATTTTATCATTAACGGTATCCGTATCAATCATGAGAAAGCTGTCGATCAGTGCACGCACAATATACTACAAAGTCTTTTTTTCTTGTTTAATAGAAACGCAAAAACATAATTTGGAATTATTACAATTAATATTAGAAGTTTTACCGTTTCAGCTTCAGATAAGCTCTTTGAGTCGCTGGCGTAAAGTGGGTTAATGAGAATGCTAACTATAATAAATCAGGAACTAGATGAGGCAAAGTGTAGTAAGTCTAATGAAATGTATAAAAAACAGCCATGATTTACAATTATAATTTGCGCAAATTAATCATTATTATCAGTTTAACCTTTGATGGTGCATCCCAACACCGCTCATAATGTATCTCACTTTCTGTTTTTATATCATTAATTAACTAAATTAACATTGACAGTTTGTTTTTTGAGACGATCACCTGGAGATTCGCTATCAGTGGATGAAAAGACTAAGACTGGAAAGAGTTTCTAAATGCACTAATACACGCACACACACACACACACACACACACACACACACACTTCCTGGTGTGTCATAGAGATCTCAAGCATTTGGGCCGTGAGAAAATCTGGCACTGTGCGGCTCTTCTGACAAGCATTTCTGAAAAGTAAATAGTTCAGTGTAATCTTACATAATCTTCACGTGGCCACACGCCTGTCTCTGCGCCTCAAACGCGATCAATTTCTCTAAATAAACAATTCATGCCATGCAGAAGATCTCCATCTCTCTTAGAGCTAAAGGTTTTGCGTATGCCACAGCGCACGATCAGCTCGCCTCTCGGTAGAAACGAAATGGCAGATCCGGGGGGTCAGAACTGAGAACATCAGAACAACAGAGAAATCTGCCGTCCTATTTACATGCATTACTGTCCACGGATCGTTGAAGCCTTTGAAGAACCTGATTCTCATCAGATGCTCCTGGAAGTGTGCTGCAGAGTCGATACTGTGAGCTTTCAGCTGGACCCAAACTAGAACAACAGAGCTGCTCAGTTTGTAGCCATCCTGAAACCTGGAGGAAAAAAAAATCGTTATTTTGAGAAATGGCTTCCTGTGGAGATTCTTTGAGACTTTGGAGTAACAGTTTTGAATTTATGAGTAAAATATGGTCTGTGGTTAACGTTGCTCGTAGAGACTGTCATATTTTGTTTTACAACATAAATGACACGCTTTTCTACTACTTTTCTAAAAACCCATATCTCTCAAATGCTCGTTCTCTGGGGGTCTTTTGAACTGCTAACTGAACTGTTGACATCGCAGCGCACGCACGCTGGGAACTTTCCCAGTCCTGCTTTTATTGAGGAAAAACAATAGAAATGGTGTAGGCTTTTTTTTGCTTTAATCAACCGAATTTGACTCCGACCGCAGAGAAATTACAGACTCTTCATCTGAAAGAACCGTGATAAGCTTTTGAGGAACATTGGAGCTGATGAAGCCAGGGTCGCGGTGGATATCAAGGTGCGCTCGTGCACTTTAAACACTCTCCGAACGGCGTCTGTCTTTAATCAGTTCTGGCGTTCGCACTAACATCAGCCTGATTCACACATTTACATAAACCTGTTCACAGAAGCAGTGATACGTGAAGAACATGAGAGAGGTGCTGGGAGTCTGTGAGTCTTGTAATGCCATCTAATCAAAAGCATCTGTATTTTTCACGTTTGTCTACTAAAATGGATTTAATTTTGTTTCAGCTATGTTTAATAATTTAGTTTTGCGATAATCAATCACCTCAAGCAACAGCAAGGTCGCAGGTTTCATTCTAACCAGTAAAGCACTTTACAAAACGTTCAGCTAACCAGCGTAATATTGCATTAGGTATCATAAACATATAGTGTTCATTTATTCATAAAATGCTGATTTTGTTAATATGTCCATATATGTAAAATGAGTAATACTACAATAAGGTGTCAGCTGTTAACATTAGCTCATGTATTAACTAACATGGACAAACAATGAACAAAACATTTATTGCAGTATTTATGCATCTTTGTCAGTTAATTCATAAAATACAATCATTGTTAGTTCATGTTATTTCACAGTGCATTAACTAATGTTAGCACAAGTTGTGATTTTCTGGCTTACTGAATGATTTTAATGCATTACAAAATGCTGAAATTAGCATTCACTAAAATTAATACATACTGTAGAATATTGTTCAACTAATGAACCTTACAGTTGTCATTTACTTGATGGAAATACAGTAACATTTTTTTTTCATTTTATATATTGATCATTTTTCATTTATTAACCGTGAATGGGAAGATTACTGTGAATGCAAAGAAAATAAGAAAAAATGAATATCTAAATTAATAATATATATATATATATATATATATATATATATATATATATATATATATATATATATATATATATATATATTTTTTTTTTTTTTTTTTTTTGTTGTTTTACCTTTTACCCTCGTCGTTGATTTGTCATAAAATAGTAACCTGTTCGCTTTAAATGTAAAAGCTTTTCACTTGTTTGTAAGTCTGGTTGCCCTGAAGGTCACGCGCACAGATGGAATTTTCCAGAGTGATTTATGTTGAATTGATAGATAGAGCCGTGCACACGTATCACTGCTGTGACCTCCCAGAACTTATCAGAGCTTATCAGAGGCTGATTTCACCAGCTCACAGTTAAAATAAACCCACGGATACCTGCACACACATTGAATCTGGTCCAGGTTGACCAGGGGAGAGGCGAAAAGGTCCCTTCTTTCATTCGGTGAGATGGCGAGAGAAAACACGAAGGTACTGTACAGAAAGACTTTGAAGTTAAACACATTTATGCTATTGAATACATCTGAAGGAGTGGAAGCAACAATATTTGGACTCTTATTGATTTTCAAGACCGCAGACAGGAAAGTTTTTACCGCTTCGAGCTAAAATACCGTCTCCTATACCAGTTTAATGTGGAGAAACAACTATAACAGCTGCGAGGCACAGACGTTCTTCACAGAGAGAATTGAGACACATTCTGTAGGAAAGCAGTTGCCTTTTTGCAAGGTAGAGTTCTGACATTTTAACATGTGTTTGGATTTATATGTGTGTCTATGTGAGTATGTATACTTATCTGTCTAATATCTCGTAGGTCCCCTCTCATAATGCTGAAACGGCTCTGATGCATAAAGGCATGGACTCCACAAGACCTCAGGTACCAAGATATTAGTAACAGTTATAAGGTTGGGCCTCCATGGAACTGATTTTTGGCCCAGTAATTAGAAGGCGAAACTCTGTATGTTCCCAAACAATTCCTGAACAATTGCACTGTATCAATGCACAATGTGCTGCTGAAATAGGACACTGCCATTAGGGAATACCATGGCCATAAAGGTTGCATGTGGCCCACAAAAGTCTTTAGGTACCACCCACATGAATACTAGGACCCAGTTTACCCAGCAGAACATTGTGCAAAGAAAACTGTTTATTTGAAGTGTGCATTATCTTGCTTAAAGGGAAAAATCCCCAAATGTTGTCATTAATCGTTGACTTCCCATGTTGTTCCAAAGCAGTAAGGCTTTGTTCATCTTCGAACACAATTTAAGGTCTACCAAGTGGCTTGTGACCTTCCCATTGCAAAGTTAATTACACTATCAAGGATCCAGTGAAAGTATGATAAACAGCATCAGCATAGTCATCTGCCATTGGTGCTTTAATCTAAATGTTATGAAGCGTCGAGAATACTTTTTGTACACAAACAATTTTGGAGAATATCAACGGAACACACTGCGTATGTTTTTTGTTTTTTTGTGCTCAGATATTCATAGAAAACATATCACAGCTGACAGAAGCATATATATAGTTTGAATCCTGTGCATACTTTCCAAAATAGTGAATGACACAGAGAAGACAAATTATTGAATAAAGTTATTATTATTATTTATTTTTTTTGCATATAAAAGTATTTGCTTCGTAAGATTTAAATTGAACCACTGATGGCAGATGGAGTATTCTAAAGATTTTTTTCATACTGGATCCAAGGAGACAAGTAGGAAAGAAGTCAAGGGCACAGTCAAAAGCCTTCCTGTTTTTACCCAAAATATCTTAAATTATGTTCTGAAGACAAAAAAACCTTTTACAGGTTTGGAATGACATGGGGGGTAAGTGTTTAGTGACAACATTTTAATTTTGGGGCGCATAAACCCTTTAAACAGCCCACTGTCATCAACATGAAGGGGTGTACACAATCTGTAACAATCATTAGATAGGTGGTACTTGACAAAGTATCTACATGAATCCCAGGACCCAGGGTTTCCCAGCACAGCATGATTCTGCCTCCCTTGGCCTTCCCAAAACCTGCCTGACTAGGCCAGACATAACCGTATTGACTCAACCAATGGCGTAAGTTTGGGACAGACCGTGTGTTCAAGCAATTCCAAACTGAGGATGGGATGTGGAGAATAGTTTCTGATATTATACACTTCACCTTGGAAGAACTGAAAGAGATTGGGAAGTGGTCATGTAAAACTACATTATAGTTTGTTTGGTGCAATAAACCTTCAGGGCAAAAATGACTATACAAGTGTAGGATGCAGCAACTCTCTCTTACTCTCTCTATTTTTTCTCTTTTTATTTGAAGTGTGACAGAGTGTATTATCCTGCCTAAAGAGCCCATTGCTATGAAGGGGTGTATGTGATCTGTAAAGATCTTTAGGTAGGTGGTATGTTTCAAAGTAACATCCACGAGTGGCATGACCTCAGTTCCCCAGCAGAGCATGATTCTACCTCTGTTAACCTGCCTTATTCCACAAGTAAACAACAATACATCCACCTGGTTTAAAAGAAAATGTTTCATCAGACCAGGTGACTTTCTTCTGTTGGTCTAGTTTAGATACTTGCATGCTCATGGTAGATACTTTAGATGGTGGACAAAGGTACCTAAAGTTGCTCCCAAAGTTGCAGATCGACTAATATTATGAAGTGAGTTTGGAGTAAAACATGTTATGTGGTATTTTCAAATGCTTTCAAATGGAGCAGCATTTACTACAGAGCCGTAGTTCAGTGAGAAGCTATGCAAACTGTTTCCTCAAGTTCCTAATCGATTATATTCAATAGGTGAAAGCAGGTTATGAAAATGTATCACAGAACTGCTGTACTGACCAGATTGTGGCAGTTGCATTCGATTAATCGCTCATTCTTGCTTGCCATCTCTTACCCAAGTACATAACACACGCACTGGCCATCCACCTTATTCAAAAGAAGACATGATTCATCAATCCAAGTAACCTTCTTCCATTGCTCCATCACGATCCAGTTCTGGTGCCCATTGCAAACACTTTTGGTGCTCAATAGGAGTCATAATGAGTGTCGAAAGTTACGACTAGGCCAGACGTAACAACACTCACTCGACCAATTGTATGAGTTTGGGACAAGACTATCTGCTTGTTCAAGCAATTCCAGATGGAAGAAAATATAGGGAGCAGTATGTGATATTTTGAGATTGAAAAGTGGTCAAGTAAAACTGCATTATGATGCTTGGTGCAACAAACCTTGTTGACTATAGTAGTGTAGGATGCAGCAACACTCTCTCAAGATAATTTTTTCTGCATTTGGGGGCACTGGCCTCATCTGACAGATGGAGATGTCAGTCAGACTGCGTTCCTTTGTTATGCAAATCTGAGGGGAAGAGCGTTTGGGCCACTGATGTCAAACACTGTTTATTTTTCCTGAGTATGTGACCTGATGCTCAACTCTCCTCCCGCATTCTCTCTCCTCCTGTGAGTCGGGGAAGCCAGAGATTATTTAAGACCGTTAAATGGAAACAGCCATTGTGAAAAGACTCTGATGACCCTGGATTGCTGGAGTGCGACCGATAGAGCCGGCGAGCTGGTGGGGTGAACGTCTGAGCATAGATTATACCCGCTCTACACTCATGCTAATGCGTCTCCGAGCGAGATCAGGGTTCATGTGCAGCATTAGGATGTAACTGCTGTGTAATATTTCATTGAAACGATGTGCGCCGGAAATAAGCATCATGTTTACAGTCTGATGCTTTTAAGGGCTTGCATCTGTTTTAGAAGAGGTGAATGTACTGCTGGCGGAGAGGAATCCTTTTACCTGATTGTGCTTGAGTGATTCAATGCAAAATGCGCAAGCCCTGTGAGGAATATATAACAGTAAATTTAATGACACTTCTCGTTGAGGAAAGGGAAGCTGTTAAATTGGGGAGAGAAATCCACAGATTTACATCGTGGGAGAATCAGAGCTGTATTTTGCCTCTTGGCAACCAACAGAAACACCAAGAACTGCTCCTATTGTCCTAATAGTCTTGGTTTACCTTTATTTCTTCTTTTCATTTCAGAGCTTAAAAGCTATACATCTTTTGAAATTTTTTCATTTATTATTCATGTTGCGGCTAATAACCCTGCAGATAAATCTGTGCTATTTCTGGAACAGATGTTCATACCAAAGACATCAACATATTATTTTTTTAAGAACTAACTTAAAGAGCATAAATTTATCTAGCAATATTGTTATTAGTATTGTTATCATTTTCTTAAATAAATGAGCAATGTCCCGCTTGTCTGATTATGTTGTCTGTATTCTAAAAGTGTGAACGAAAATAATTAATATAATGTAATTTTAATAATATATATATATATTACATTTCCTAGCATTTTAATATATATATATATATATATATATATATATATATATATATACACAAAATACTGCCAAATAAAAAATATTGTGTTATGCTTTAATTTATATTTTGATTAAGAATAAGAAATTTATATATACACATTTTGAAAAAATGTGATTTTGATTTAGAAGTATGTCCAGTTTTGTCACACTGTTTCAGATCAATCAAACTAATTTAAATATTAATCAAAGATAACTCAAGTGAACACAACATGCAGTTTTTAAAAGAAGGTTTATATTATGAATGAAAATCCAAATCCACATGGCCCTGTCTGAAAAAGTGCTTGCCCCTAAACCTAACAACTGGTTGGACCACCCTTAGCAGCAACACCTGCAATCAAGCGCTTGTGATAACTTGCAATGAGTCTGTTACAGCGCTGTGGAGAGAATTTTGGCCCACTCGTCTTTGCAGAATTGTTGTAATTCAGCAACATTGGAGTGTTTTCGAGCATGAACCACCTTTTAAGGTCATGCCACAGCGCCTCAAAGGATTCAGGTCAGGACTTTGACTAGGCCACTCCAAAGTCTTCATTTTGTTTTTCCTCAGCCATATAGGGTGGACTTGCTGGTGTTTTTGGATCATTGTCATGCTGAAGAACCCAACTTCGCTTCAGCTTTAGGTCACGAACAGATGGCCAACATTGGCCCTCAGGATTTTTTGATAGACAGGAGAATTCATACTTCAATTTATCACAGCAAGTCTTCCAGGTCCTGAAGCAGCAAACAGCCCCAGACCATCACACTAGCACCACCATATTTTACTGTTGGTATGATGTTCTTTTTAATAAATGCTGTGTTCTTTTTATGCCAGATGTAACGGAGATGTAACTTGTTTGTCAGTCCACAGAGTATTTTAGGCATCATCAGGATGTTTTCTGGCTAAACTGAGACAAGCCGTTACGTTCTTTTCGCTCAGTAGCGGTTTTCGTCTTGGAACTCTGCCATTCAGGCCATTTTTGCCCATTCTCTTTCTCTGTCGTGAACCTTGACCTTAACTGAGGCAAGTGAGGGCTTGCAATTCTTTGGATGTTGTTGTGGGGTCTTTTGTGACCTCTTGGATGAGTCGCCGCTGCACTCTTGGGATAATGTTGGCCGGCAAGCCACTCTTGAGAAGGTTCAGCATTGTTCCACGCTTTCACCATTTGTGGATAATGGCTCCCTTTATAGTTCGTTGGCGTCCCAAAGCTTTAGAAATGGCTTTATAACTTTTTCCAGACTCAAGTACTTAGCAGATCTCAAGTGTTCCCGAGTTTTCACTTTATAATAAAAACTGCATGTTGTGGCCACTTTTGTTATCTTTGATTAATACGTAAATGAGCTTGATCTGAAACATTAAAGTGTGACAAAAAAAAAAAAAAACTAAAATCCACAATCGCGTGATCATAAACTTGCAATTGTGAGTTATAAAGTCACATGTAAAGATATAAAGTAGTACATATCAGTATTTTTTTTTTTTTTCACTCAAAAATGTGATTTATATCAATTCAGAGAATAAAAAAAAAATCGGAATTGCGAGTTCATTTCAGTAGCGGAAACAAGCTTCTATAAATACTTCTCCACTAATGGTTTGATTATAATTTTAGATTTTGTTTTTCATTTAAAAGTAGATTTGCCCAGACATGTTTAGAACTCGATTGCGATCTTCAAACACGGCTGATGCTGTACTAATCACATTTCACCCGCTTCACCTTTGACTAAAGAGAGAGATGGCTAGAGGGGCCCCATCATTTAAAGGCCACGGCTCCAGATGAGTGTGCAGGCAGGTGGCCCCGTGTGCTCGCTGTCTAATGTGTGAATTGGATTCTGGCACTTGTGTGGACAGCAGGCTACAGCCTCTTTAACAGCGCTCAATCTGTCCCGGGTCTGCAATAGAGCGGGTCAGAGTCGAGGATTGCTCTACCATTATCCGTTCTGTTGCTGATTCTCTGCAGCCTTCACAAGCCGTGGCGTTTCAGCGCTTAGACTTCTCACACATTATCGTGCATCAGTCCGACTTCCTCTTCCTGTCCTGTGTGTTAGCAGGGACATATTAGATATATGAGCAAAATCAACTCTTGCTTTTCTGAATATCGGAGGGTTAATAGAGAGAAAATAAACCGGGAAAAAAAAGAAAACGTGACCCAATTTCAAACACTGACCTAGATTCAAACGGGATTTGATATAAACAGTGACTCAGGTTGGGAATACTGACTCAGGCTTGGGAGGGAATATTAGTCACAAAGGTACAGTTTATTTTTCTGATCTTACAGCAGTGGGAGATCGAGCTGCTTGTTTTTAGATTATTTCGATTATTTTAGTGCCAGAAAAATCACACGCCATTCTTTTAGAGCCAGTAATTAAGAAAAAGCCATGTCAAATATTTGAACAACCAAATAATGGTCTGTATCTTATTTTTTTTTTAAACCCTTGTGTTGAGCTTAGATTCCTGTCACACTTGTGTTTTGAAGGCAAAAATGATAATTGCCTTCAAAAGATATGATAATTAACTCGTATTATCATTAAATATTGAAAGTTATTTTTTTTATCAACTTGTTGTCTTTATTTAGAACTGGTTTTGTGTTTCTATGTGCATCTGATTAATCATATGCCTCATTTATCCTGAAAGTAGGTACCTCATTTTTTTTTTTATAAAAAAAAAATTGCTGAATAATTTGCACAATAAAAACTGATAGAAATTTGCACTGTTTCTCACAATAGTGTGCTTTAATGTTTAATCTGGAACTTTTAAATGCTTTTATTTTGTACAAAATTGCACAGTCACAATTGTCAAAAATGGTTGGCCATTGAAAAAGAATGGGGAAGAATAGAGTTAAAAAAAAAGCTAGTCTTCAGGTGCTTATATTTTCAAACATAAAGGCCTTGGACCTGTGCGTGTATGGATGGATGCATTTTCATGCTATCACACACACACACACACACACACACAGAGATCCATGCATGACACAAACTATTGTGAGTGTTACGCCTTTTTTGAAATAGGTGTAAAACTCACATCAGTTTGTATGCATGGATGTGTGTGTGTGTGTGTGTGTGTGTGTGTGTGTGTGTGTGTAATAGCATGAGTATAAATGCATCCCCAGTTCAAGGCCTTTATGTTTGCAAACACAACATGCTCCTGAAAACTAGTTTTTCCTCTTACTCCATTCTTTCCCATTCATTTTTGAAAGCATTTAAAAGCAGACTTCTCGATTTAACAATAAAGCACACTTTCGACACTTTTGTGAGAAACAGGGCCAATGTTCATTTTTTTTTTTTTTATCTCATATTGAGGAAATTATTCATAAACATTTTTTTTCCCCACTCTAAAAATGTGGGGCCTATACTTTCATATAAATGAGCCGTACGATCAGATGCACATGGAAACACAGAACCAGTCCTAAATGAAAGAAAACAAGCTGACAAAAGGATTGAATACAATATTTGATAAAATATAGCAAAATGAGTGATTTATAAGCAATTTTTTGAGGCTGTGTCCTTTTTTTCTTACAAGCAAGTCTAACAAGGTGATAATCTCCCTTAAAAAATAATGAAAATGATAAAAAGAAAAAATTGTAAAAAAAAAAGTAGTTATACCCTTTTGTGAACAAAATCGCTAAATTTCAGTCCAATGCGAAAACATATATATTTTTTCTTTTATTGAAATAGACCTGAACACAACATGAGGTTAATCTAAATTCTATTTTGGGTTGACTTCAGCCGTGATTTGTTAACAGATCAACCTAAATTTGATCTGTATTTTATACATTAGTTAAATTTAATTACCTTCACTTGCTATATATACACTATATTGCCAAAAGTATTCGCTCACCCATCAGAATAATCATAATCAGGTGTTCAAATCACTTCCACAGGTGTCTAAAATCTGTATAAAAACCGCCGAGCTGGGTCAGTGGATGCTGAGGCGCGAAGAGGTCGCCACAGTCAACTCTTTCCCGCAGAGTCGGTCGCTACAGACCTTCATGTGGCCTTCAGATAAGCTCAAGAGAGCTTCATGGAATGGGTTTCATGGTTTGAGCAGATGCATCCTAGCTATACATCACCAAGTGCAATGCAAAGCGCCGGATGCAATGATGCAAAGCACGCCGTCACTGGACTCTAAAGCTGTGGAGACCTTCCCAAAAGGGTTGGACCGACGTCATATTGAACCCTATGGATTAGGAATGGGATGTCACTTAAGCTCATATGTGATTCAAGGCAGGTGAGTGAATACTTTTGGCTATATAGTGTATATATTATATAACACTTTTTGTCACATCAATTGTAATTGTTCTTGACTCATTTATGAGTTTTCTAAAATCATTATTCACTGAAAATTACACTCTCTGTCCTAGTTCTCCTTGGTGTGTTTAGAAAACCTGCGATGTCTGATTTGTGAATGAATCTTTTGAGTCTTTTCAGTGAATCGGTTTACAAATCTGGTCTGAATTATTCACTTGAATTTGACTCTTCTGTTTCTCCAGTCCAACGTTCTGAATAAATGGTCCAATGACGTTGAAAATTGTATCCAAAGTATTTAGTAGTTCTAATTAATTCATCACCTAAATATAATCTGTATTTTGTAGTTTTAAAAAAGCTAAATTTCATCACTTGAACAGCTAAAATGGACGTCGTTCTTACTCGTTCACAAGTTTTAAGGCATCGTTCACTGAAAATCTCGCCATATTGTCTTAGAACGAGTGTTTTGAGTTGGATCTTTTCAATGAAACAGATCACAGCTAAACTGGGCTGCATTTCCCAAAATCATCATAAGCTTTAGGTTGATCATAAATTCGTTGGTTTCAATGGGTCTACAGTGTATGTAAGATTACAATGCTTTTAGGACACGCAGCTCTGGACTCTTCTGGTTTTTAAGTTCGACCAAATCAATGATTCGATCAAGAGTATCCAATGCATAAAAATGAGCAACCAACACAGATTTCAAAACGCCTCTTGCAGCCATAGTTGAAGAAAATTCATTCAAAACAGTAAAAGCAACATTATAATTTGCATCTAAATGCGCACTGGTTTAATATCTACCAGCCATAACAGTATTAAGGCGACAACGCAACCATGTTTTTCTTTATATTCTTATGTGCAGAAGCAGCTGAGGGCTGAAGTTTGGCCCCTCCTGTGATCCAGAGACTCTCTCGAGCGTCTTCCTGACGTCCTCTCTGCTAATGAAAGAGCAGAACACACTCAGCATAAAAGCAGTGACTTTGCTAACAGCCTCTGAAAAGGTCTCTCCGTTTGAGATTCGACATGCTTAAGCAGGGGTGAAATTTTCAAGAGGGAAAACAACTTTTAATCTCCGTATTGAAGCAAGCCAAGTCCGTGTCCTTTTCTGTTTCACTGGCTTTGCTCTTGAACGCTCAAATAAAGTCCGGCCGCATCTGGCCGCTGCCTTTGATCTTTGGAGTTTAACAAGCTGGACGTTCTTTGTTGCAGGAGAAGCTTAGGGAAGGCCAAAGCAAAGAACCAGTGTTTGGTGCGATGCTGCAGAAATGGAAACAAATGAACAAGCGACATCTAAATGTGCGTGACGTCAAAGTATTGCTTTTTACTGTAGCTTACAAAATTCATTTACAAGCTTTAGAATCTCTGCAGAAGCCGCAGATCATCGGATAACCAGCAATTATTTCTATATCATTTTATATATTTATTATAGTATTATTTGCATAGACTTCCCTCCAAATTTCATTCAAAAGAGACGACGAAGATACGTATTATAATAAAAATGCATTAAACACATACTACCTTTTTCAAAAAACATTAATTACACTTTTTAAAATCAATTTATTCAGCATGTTTGCGTTAAATGTAGCAAAGTCACAGTAAAAACATTTATAATATTACAAAATATTTCTATTTTAAAATAAATCAATTCTCAAAATTTTTATTATTTTCAACATAACGTTTCTTGAGCAGCAAATCGGTATAATACATTTATTTCTGAAGGATTGTGTGACAGTGGAGATGCTGAAAAAGCTTACATTGTACAATATAATAAAATAATTTTAACTGTAATATTGTTTTACTGTATTACTATTTATACCTTATAAAATATAATAAAAATATTTCTTTATGGAAATATACATAAAGTTATACAAAGTTCTAATAAAATAAAACAAAAATATAATAAAATGCTACAGATGAAAATGTATGTAAGTGTTATGACAGCATTTTAATATGCATTTTACAAAAGAACTGATATTATCCCATAATGGTGAAAACATTTCTTTATTAGCTTTATCATAACTGATATAATACTGACATGTTTTTCATCCTTGGTTCTCATTTGCTCTGCTGCTTTTGGCATATTATACAGTTAAGAAGTAAGTATATTTATTCCTCTGCTTCCAGTTTTTGAACATTAACCGCGCTCACGGTCGGTTGCTTAGAATCAAAGTTTTCAGTCCAACGGTCCGCTTAAATGAACGGTTGCAGCATTTCTATGCCGATAGTCAAAAGTCTGGAAAGGCCAGGCCAGACCGGCATCGACTCGTTTGAGAATAAGTGTCTGAAGCTGAAGGAAATGGCAGATGAGGGTTCAGGTCAGACGAGTGCCAAATCAGGAGTCTGACACACTGCAAAGAAGCGCCGAAATAATTTAGTTTGATATCCCTTATAGCTGCTTGAGTCACGTATCACTTCGGAAGAGCACAGAGCGGGATATCTGTAAAAAGCGGATATCTGCCGGCCAAAGACAAAGCAGAACGAATGAAGAAAGCAACGCTCGCGTTTAGCTTCGGAACAGAGGAGACTTGAAGCTATCTCTGAACCGCAGACACGCTGAGTCACTTGTAGACGCTACTGAGCCTCTCTCTGAAGTAATGAAAGAGGTAATTGAATATTTAAGCACTTAATTAAATTTACTTTTTCATCAGAGTGGGAACAGTGCAGTGGCACTTACTGTCTAAGTAGCTCTTAAAATAAAGTTCCTGCAGCTCTGAAGGCGAAGCGGAGCCTCTCTGATCAGCCGAAATGATACGGAGAGATCTGAGCGGGGAGCTATCAGGGATACGCTTTAGCGGTCGCTGAATCGCAGAGCTGGAATTTTCCCGTCTTCATTTCCGAGAACTGTTCGCATGGCGTTCAACGTGGCAGCGGGGGAAAGCTCGCAATTGAGGCTAAGAGGCTGTTTGCACAACAGGAGGTGACGGCCGATCGATTCGGAGATAATCAAGATGCAACAGTCACTTTCACCAAACTTAACTTCACCCCAATTCTCTTTCAGGCTGGCAAAGACCCTCGGAGCTGATTCAGTGACCGAAGAACCTCGTTGGCGATGTCACGGGGCCCAGGGAAGAGTTTCTTCACCAGGCATTGTGGGTATATAGTGTTATGTTACATTTCGTCGTGTAACTTGACTTGATCCTTATGAGGCCGAGAAGCCTTCAAAGTGTTTTCAAAACAGCTTTTTTTGACATTTGGCCCGTTCGTCGAATCGCAAAGTCAGCGAACATTTTTCAACAGGGTCTCGTGAAAAAACGTGTACCGTACTGCGCGTTTTGCAGCAGTAAAAAAATACGTGAAAAACACAGGTGAACCGTTTTTATTACGTTGATATCGGTATGTATTGCGACAGTTCAGAATTCAAACGATCAGTTGACTGTCGCTAAAAATGAATGCTTTATCATATTGGAAATATGCCTTACGCCAAATACAACCCTACACTTACCTGAAAGTGTTAACAAATGCAAGTGCGTTTTGTTATTCAAACCAGAGATCCTCGCCTCTCAAGTACATCTCTGCACTCCTTGAGACACGGAACAAACCTACCGTCTATATAAACACACAGATATGAAGCCAGATATGTGTGACGCTAATGATCAAAAGCATCCATTTTCAAATATTCCAGCACATTAATATTAACATGAACATGATATTCTTCAAGTAATTGTACGAAGATTTATTCAAAACTCTGTAAATTTGAGTTTTTATGTGGACAGACTTTTTTTTTTTTTTTTTTTTTTTACAGAAATAACAGATGAAAAACTGATGTAAAGTATTAATTGAAACATAATTAATACAATATTTTAAATATATAAAATATTGTATGACATTATTATTAGTAGTAGGGTTTGTATTATTATCATTTAAATGTATAAATTAACACAATCTGATGTGTAGTAACCGATAGCTGGACTAGACTTTACTTTGATGTTTGTGTTAATAATGATAATTAATGACTTATTAATATTACAAAAATCCAAAAAACATTCAAAATGCTAAAAAAAAAAAAACGTGGTCTTTTGTAGGGATAAAACAAAAACAACTGCCAAATGAAGCTTGAGAGATTCTACATCTCTTGTCTAATTTAAAGGGAAATGCTATTCGTTATATGAGGAAACGGGATAAATCGGTCTGTGACAGGATGTTTTCTTCCCGTCCTCGCCGCTCATCTCGATCTTGGGAGATTTGAAATTGGTGGGATCGTCGAGCGTGACATTTATTTGGGTTTTCACGGCATCCATCGTATTAGACTTCTGCACACCCAAGTATGAGTGTGTTATTAGTTATTTACTGCTATGATATATTCATAATTAATATAACTTAATATATTTTAATTTCAATTTTAAAAGACCTGTAAAGTAAAAGTAATATTACTTATTTAATTTCTATTACAATTTATTCATATTAAATTCATGTAATATTAATTATAATATTACTCTGTAACATTGTTAATATAAATAACAAAACGGCTATATATAACTATTTTAAGTTATTATTTAATTACTAATATAATGTCATAATAATTAATATATACTAATTTATTATTTTTTTAAATTAGCATTGCTACTAGTATTATTACACTCTCAGAAATAAAGCACAAAAGCTTTCACTTTCACTTTAAGTACCTTTTAATGTGCTAAAATTGACCCTTTAGGTACAAACATGTGCCTTTTGAAAATATATATTTATTACCTTAATTTCTGAAAATGTACCACCACCACTACTAGTACTACTACTACTACTAATAATAATAAATATTATTAAAGCAGCCGATTTAGCACTTTATATACATATTTCAAGATTATGTTTTGTATGTGTCATGCTAATTTTATATTTACGCTTACTGTTTTTTTATTATTTTTTATTACCACTTTTATGAACATTTATGTATTTCGTTTATTTCGCCCAATCCGATGCTCAGATGGATCAGTAGGTCAAAAACAAACCAAAAAAAAGGCCGATCGACTGATCAGGTGACGCCACGTTTCGTGAAATTCGACTGATTTACAGTAAAATGTTGATTTAAAGCCGCTCCCGAACCGTGGTTTCTGCCTGCAGTCGCTAGGCAACGCTGGTCACCTGCATTAGCCCGCAACAAACCTGTGACGACCTCATTACTGAACTTATTTAAAGTGCTAAATTTCAGTAAGTGCTTCGTAAATGCCCTCATTAATGTCACGCCGTAGCGAAAAACAGAGATTTACTGATATTTCCTCAGCTAATTTATCTTTCTGTGGGGAAAAAGAGAGTCTGCGGCCATCCGGTCGTCATCATACGAGATGCGGGGAAAAAGTTCAACTTTCCCCAGGAAAAACTTTCTCATCGTTCTCTAATAACCGCCTGTTTGTGCCTCTCGTCTTATCTGTTTGTTCTGGGGTCTAATGCGCACATGTCGCTGTTTATGATTCAGTATAGATGGAAATGATTGATGTTTGTGATCGCCGCGTGATTTTTATTTCACTCGGTCTGTTCGGAGCTCATTAGAGGAATATCATATTCGCAGCCGCTCGGGGAGAAAAAAAAAAAAAAAAAAAAAGGATCAGCAAAGTGAAATCTGTTCTCCATTTCGCACATCGCATATTAACTGTTAAAAAAAAAGGCCTGATTTAAGCGCGGCACCTTCAAGGATTGAAATGCTCAGGTGGAAGACAGGAACAGGAAGTAGAGGAGAAAGGAACAAGAAATCGGGAAATGCTGTTCTGGCATAAAGATTAATGAAAGGCTCAGGGTTCATTTCAAGTTCAGCTGCATTAACAGCATTTGAGGCGTAATGTCGATTTCAGCAGAAAGTCTTTGTTTTTTCAAAAATACATATACAATGCATTTATCATGCAAATGCAGTGCATGGGTCTGTAAATCGTTCAAATATTCCATAACAAGTTCATTTGTTGACATTTTTGAGGCGTGCTAATTTATGTTAAGTTCAGCATTTACTGAGACATTATTCATTTCCAAAGTTGCATCTCATTTCATCGTTAGTTAATGCGTTATGTAATATTAACAAGTTAAACGGCATAAATAATATTACCGTAGCGACTTGCATTGAATTATTTTTAAACAAAATAGAAAAATATATATTTGATTTTATAATCCTGTTCATCATATTAGGGTCTCAAGCAATGTTATAGTTTGCTTTATCATTATTACTTAATTTTACATTATATTTTTGTATTAATATTAAAGAGCGATGCTGTCAAATTATTAATTGCGATAAA
>NC_056723.1:3342584-3350084 GCF_018831695.1 Puntigrus tetrazona | reverse complement strand
TTTTCCCCAAAACTGTGAGATATAAACTCGTAAACTCTCACAACTCTTTTTAGCAATTTTTAGAGTTTACATTTTGTAATGGATGCGAGTTATAAACTTCGAATTCAGAAATGCAAACTTAGAGTTGCGAGATATAAACTCAATCGTTTCCAAATATTCTGCGTTTACATTTCGCGATCGATTTGTTTGGAATTTATGAACTGTAAAAATTGTAAAAATGTAAACTTTAAAATTGCGAGATGCAAACTTAGAATTGTGAAATGTGAAATCAAATTTCGCTATTAATTGTGAGAGGCAAACTTTGAATTGTGAGATGTAGGACTAAACATAGATTTGAGATGTAAACCTAGAATTATGAAATGTAAGCTCAGATTTCAGATGTAAAGTTGGAATTGTGAATTGCAATTTTAAGCACTTTTTCCAGAATTTCACATTTACTTCCCAGTTATTTTTGCAATTGAGAAATATATGTCTGGAATAGCACGTAAAAAGTCAAAATTCACAAATAAAAAGCAATAAAAGTCACATTTTATTATCATGTGGCGGAAATGAGCATCCGTAACTTCCATAATTCATGACTAGTTGTTCTGCTGACCGACAGCAGATGGGGTAAATATATTTTCTAATATAATACATTCTTTTTGTGAAGTCTATCAGGAAGGGTTCTCAAGTGTGCCGTCTAGAAACGAAGCCGGATGAGTTCTGGAACAGAGCTACTGTGTTGCTTGAAGTCGGTATATGTCTGTCATACTGGCAACGTCTTCCAGTCATCGGGGAGAGATTCTGGCACCCGTTCGTCATAATTAAGGTCTTATTAAGGACATCGCCGAGTGCCAGATATACCTGATTCACCTGTTTCGCGGGATGATGGGATTCTGTTCTCAGCTGGGGAGAGCTTCACTTGAAAATGCCAAGATGGAAACCAGGATTTGTTTCTCAGAATTGAGATGTAAACTTAGCACGAGCAATCGGCACACGCGAGCTCATTTTTGTGTTCTCTTTAGCCCTGGAGGGTAAGGTGCAAAACGGTTAACTTGCTAACGTGCCGAATCGATTCTTTGACTCGACACCGCCAGTCAGTGTTGTCTCACTTTACCCAGAAAGGCGAATGAGATAACGGCAGAGAGGAGGGAAATGAGATCGGGATTCAGACACATTAGTACTGTACGTGTGCTAACCATTAGGCCATAATGCGTTTGGTAATTATACATTGTGCGTTCCTTTCTGCTCTCGGGAATATCCTCAGTGCGGACGTTTGCATATCGTTGCGCAAATTCGCCAGAAACCGCTTCGCTCCGATGTCTCATATATAATAAAGCCTGCGTATATGTGTGTGTAATGAGCATAAACGGCAGTCTGTGAGCAGAACGTGGAATTTATGCAAGCTCATAAAGCAAAACAGCAATTCACCAGCTCATAACGGTTGATTATGCAGTCTGATCTGATTCGACGCCGTAGATAAACACAGCGGGCCGATCTCCACGGCCGATTGGTCCAGAATCCAAAAAAGCACAGATACGCGAGATCAACGAAATGTTCATCGCAGCTGTGTGCTCTCGGTGAGGTTTATAGTATCTGTATCGTCCTTTGGTGAGATCTAAGAACATCAGAGTCTACAGCGAGGCTGGCACGCGTTTTTTTTTTTTTTTCCCGTGCATCTGCTTGATTGAATTTGTTTGAGCCGCCGAATCTCAAATGTCAGATTCTGCTCGCTCTCATTTTCTGTGAGAGGCGAAACATCCTCGGTAACATTAAGACATGTCTTGCCTAATTAAGTTGTAATTAAATTTGTTCTCCAGGGGTTCTTTTTTTAAACAATACAATAACACTCATCTGGCTCCAATACTGGAGGAGCAAACTTGATAAAGTGGTTCTTGTATTGAAAATGTCACATTTGTGAAAATGTCCTAATAGTCTTTTTTCGGTAGCAAATGCTTGAGTTGATTGAAGAAAAAGCCTGTAGAGATGAACTCTGAATTAATCAGATTTTAGAGTTTTGATTGTATTGGATTCATTATTGACCAAATGGCTGTATTCCAATTCCACGCCTAACTGTCCTATATAGTATTTAAAAGCATAGTATGTTTAGTACAGTACACTTAAAGAGGCTCGGATGGCGTACTTTGGATTTTTAAGCAGGATTCATGTATGTTTTTTTTTTATTTATTGTTAAAATTACCCACAATCCTTTGTAGTACGTAAGCAGAGCGCTCCGTGTGCATGAAAGCGTGAAGGTATCTATTAAGTTAAATTTCACACAGTCTTGCAAGACAATACCATGTTTAATGATCTAAAACAACTGCGAAGCAAGCATTTTTTAGCTTTCAGACACAGCCGATGAGTTTTATATATTTTTAAATCGCAATGAACGTAAGGTCACAGCGGCCATAATGGTTTATAAATATACGAACTTGTTCATTTAATAAAATAAGTCGGTGGATGAATAAATTTTACGGCGTGATAACACTAACGGTGTCTAGTGAAGGGGTTTCATGTGGAATAAGAATAGTTCGCAATGTTACCGCTTTCAAAAAGTTACCGTTTTCGCATAAACGCAGACTTGGCAATACTTTCGAAAACACACTGACCTAAAAGCTTTGATCGATGGCGTACTTTATGATCAGCGTACGTATTTTTAGCACATATTAGAACTGGAGTGCAGCTTGGAGCAACCTCAAGAAAGCCGAATTGCATTTGTCGATCTCACGCTCTCTGATTTTGTATGATTAATTATTCGTTTTCCGTTGCATTGAAAAATAACTGTAAGGTGACAAAACGACACGACGTTTCGCATCCTCGTTGTTTTTGAAATGAGTTCGTTAAACGAGCCAGATCCAGAAGGTTCATGCAAGAGTGATCAAGTCAGCGAAATTTAAGGGGGTTGATCACGAACAGCTCCGGCGATCGCTCATTTATCGTTGTGGTAACTACTGGTAATTATTCCAGCCTGGTCAGGTTAGGGTTTATTTGTATAACGTGTGAAGGTTTAAGTGATGGCACTGCAACATCGATTTCACATTTCGGGAGAAGAATCAATCGAATTCAATTCAGTTTTGTACAATATGCAAAGAATAACGTCTGAGCAAACCAAATGCGACAATGGCGATGAAGATGCCGTAAAATGGTTTGCTGGGATGAATTCTGATCCATCCAGTTTCGGATGTACTCCACGATATCTCAGACTTACGAGCAGGAAGGTGATCTGAAGATGACATGCAAAGAAACAATACGGCAATGCAATACTAACTTTTGCATATACAGTACGATTGCCAACAAAGAAAACCGGCAACCAGATTGCAGAGGACAAATATGCAACTCTAGAATTAGTTTTGTAGGTGTGCACTTAGCAGATGATTGTTCACTTGCTTCTTGTGACCTCTGTGAAATCTCGACTCGTTTACGCATTTTATTTTCACTGATTACCACAGAAGCTCCCCAGTTGGAGTAAAAAGTGATTCAACTGTAGTTTGCTGTATGCAATGCGCTTGATTGGAAATGCCTTTTTATACTTCAAATAAAATTCAACTATTAAATATAATAATTAATTAAGCTACTTTCTGACGTAGTATCTTGTTAGCTCAGAATGACACCTAAGCCAGGTTTCCGTACAAAGTTGCAAATTGAACTTGTGAGAATAAGCGCCGTTTTCGTACGACGAGTCAAAGAGAACAAAATCGTCACTTCCTGATAAACTGACACTAAATACTAAATATCACAAAGAAAACGTGGGAGAAGCCAATGAATACTATAATTAAATGACGGATAAAACACAATCAATGCTGTCATTGCTTTTGTTAATTGCAATACATAAATACTTTCAAAGATTCAAAGATTAGCATTTCAGAATGACCATAACACCATTTGAGATGCTGCGGGACGAGATCGATCCTTCTGGTTGCTCAGGTTATGCGGTCGCTTCGCACAAAAAGTTTTTTCGACAAATGCATTTCCATTTCCCACTTGTTTTCGCACAAGACGAAAACCGCCTCAAGCGAGCTGAAAACCTTTTTGGCGTGTTTTTTATTTATTTTTTTGCTTTTCCCTCACTCGCTTACTTCAATATACAGGCTGATAAAAACATAGCCATTGTAGCATTTGGTAATTTCGCAATTTAAACCATGCTCTTTTTTTATCCTCCTCTTTGAATACTTGCATTTTTACCTTTTGTGATGGATTTAAAAAAAACAGGCTTTGCTACAATTTGCCACAAACCAAAAGTCAACCGGCATATTATCTTAGTTTAGCATATAATCTCTCCGTTTAGCATTTTATCGCGCTGTTTAGCATTTTTTTTATGTCTAGTCTCATATGTTTAGCGTACAGTGTTGATGCGAGTCTTGCTTTGACGTTTTTTGTCAGATCAGCAGTGCGGCAACACCCCCTTCCCCTGTTAACAACGCGAACATTTGTGATCGAGTTTGTTTGTTGTGTGAAAAAGTGGTTGCTATGACGTTTTATTTCCTGGTCCCCTTTTGCAGAGGTGAAAGGTGCTAATGAGCTCTCTGTAGTGATGTCATATTTCCCACAAATCCCTGTGCTCTCCCCAAGCGATCCCACCACGACCCGAAGAAAGACTGCGATTCACATCCCACTTTCTTCAGCGCTGATAAATAAGCATGTGCTTCTGGTATTAGTCTGTTTCCATGGCAACTCTCTCCAGTCACAGGACTGAGCAGGTGAGATGCGGCAGGTAGTCAAAAACCCAGCGAGTGTGTGTTTCTGATTCTCAAGCGTTCGTGTTATCGGTCTAGGTTAAGATTGCGCACATGTATCCCAATACTTGTTTGTTCCGGCATAAAGCCTCTCGCGTCAGCTGTTGGTTTCCAGAGTCCATGCTAAACACACGCAGGCACGCACATGATCGTGATGAATTAGCTCAATGCTCGAGGAATATTAATCACTTTGTCATCACAGCAGTGGAGGGAAGCAGTTTAGCACAGCTAGAGTCGTAAAGACTCATTTATCATATTCTGGAGCGCGCACGCACGCACACACATATGAGCTGCTCTCCTCCTCTTCTTTCAAACTAACGGCCACAAACTACCAAGGCATACAAAAGCAACGGAGACAAACTTGTTTACTGGTAATGAACCGTAACTGCTGTCTTAAAGCTGACAGCACACATTTAACTGCTCCCGATGCACTGCTGCTTTAAAAGTGGGAGGGGCTAAGGATAGATTAAGAGCGGTGATTGGTCAAGGTGTGTTTGGAGGGGGATATGGATTTGATCGCGGACGGATGAACAGAGGCAGGGATTCATTTCTAATAAAATTCTCCAATAAAATGTATATATATATGTGTGTGTGTGTGTGTATATATATATATATATATATATATATATATATAAAATATATATATGTGTGTGTGTGTGTGTGTGTGTGTGTGTGTGTGTGTGTGTGTGTATATATATAAATATATATATGTATATATGTATATGTATGTGTATGTGTGTGTGTGTTTTTCTCTCCACGACATTCAAGTCGTATTGATTGATGAAGAGCACATCATGTATGGCGGCCATTAAGAAGCGTCCATGCTCAGGACTTGATTATCACTCTCTGGGATTCATCAGTGATTAGAAGTAGAAGTAGAAGTGTGATTCAGGTGGATCTCCGACTCCGAGACCGCGTCGTCTGATTACGAATCACGCAGGAAAAGAACCCTCAGTAAGAATTAACGCTCTTCAGATGTATCTCAGAAAAGAACCGTTACTGCTAAACCCCTACACACACTCACTTACTAATAACTCCACCATCTGTGGGTCGGTTTGTGTGGTGCGAGACGAAAGGTTCTGCTGAGTTTTAGAATTATCCCACTGACGCTCAGGCGAGTCATAAACACGCTATGACTTGCGTAGCCAGACTTTTGACTATCGTCATAAAGTCTGGAATGCACTGCAGCTTATCCTGGCCAAGAACTTCCCACTTAGAAACAAAAAGAATGTCTGACTGGTGTGAAACTAACGTCACATGGATTTTTGGGGCATTTTTGAGTCTGAAAATTTGAAACGGGATCATTTTGACCGTTGTAAAGTGGACTAGATTTGCGTTGCGTTGCGTTGTCTGCTTTAAATGGTTAAATGTGCATTGTATTAATGCATTAGGCAGGTGCTTTTATACAAAATGACATGTAGTGCATGAACGTTGATATGGATAGTTGACATATCTGTGTCCTAAAAAATTAAAAATAAATAAAATAAACAACTCTAACATTGAAGGTAAACCTCTCTAATGCTATTTGTTACTCTAGGAATGGATATAAATTACTGTCACACCACAGACAGTTATATTTTTATTAGTCAACTACTAGAGACAGAAAGGCTGAAAATCACTAAATACATTTTAAATAATGAATAATAAGAACAATGATAATGCAATTATAAATTTAATTAGCCATTTCTGTCTCTTTTTTTGTAATTAATTTTATTCATTTGTGTGTGCAATAAATATGTTAAATAATTTGAAATATAATTTTGCATTTTAAACATTTTTGTTAATGATTCTAAATGTATAATACATATCTAAACATAAATCTATATATTGATATATTATTTAAATATATAATAAACATAAACAAAAAATATTTGTGTAATTATACATTTTATAACACAATAATTTCTATAATTTTGTATAATGCTATAAATTTATGAAAACAAAATATTATTTAAATTATATTTATATCAATTTTATATACAAATCAGTTTTTTGTATTCTATATTTTGTATTATACATTTTATATTTATATAAAGTCACATGTAAATAAATATGTATATGAATATATATATGTGTGTGTGTGTGTGTGTATGTATATATATATATATATATATATATATATATATATATACACACACACACACACCATATATATATATATATATATATATATATATATATATACATTTTATTTACATGTGACTTTATGTAAGCACATAAACTCTCTTTGGGAGATTCTTAAACTTCACTCTTAATTATAAAGTTTACAAAACCCCAAAATAGCCCCAAATCAGTCCATCTAAGCCTGAAATTATCTACAAAACAAAGTTTGTGTGGAGTCTGTACACGAAGCGATTTGGGGCTTAATTAATTGCAGAAGTTTACCGTGGTTCGGGATTTAGATCAACCCACAGCCGCGGTGCATATACAGTACTGCTAACACTGTAACAGTACAGGTGCGCAAATGATGATGACGACTAGCATACGCCGTCCCCGCAGTAACGATGCTCGGTGTGGGCGTTTCAGTGCACCTGTGATCTAATGTCTGCTTCTGGTAATGAGACGGGAGAATCTGTCTGATCTCTCTCTCTCGTGTCCTCCTCACTGATGAATGGGAAAGGCAGCTCTTAATTAGATTGTTTTACATTGTATATCTGATATGGGACTAATTAAAGTCCTACAGTAAGACAGGGAAGCTCTTATCATAGAGCAGGTGAAAGTAAGGTTTTACTCTCTTTACCCGGCAGCAGAGAACACTAGAAGGTCAAACATCGAGCAATAGCTTTTT
>NC_056723.1:3290084-3337584 GCF_018831695.1 Puntigrus tetrazona | reverse complement strand
TACAGTCCTTCTATAGGTTTTCGTCCTCATTTACTTCGACTGCGACGTAATGCCGTGATTCATCTGTGAGTCAGCTGGTTTGGTTCAAGGCTCAGAATTCTGTACTAATTAACATTTTGAAGAAATGAACGGGCGATCAAAGCTTCGTTAAGCGCGCAGCCTGCCTCGTCAACGAAGGCGTTTATTCCCATGATCTCTGTAATATGTCTCAATCGGCGACCGGTCAGTGTGAATGCTGCCGCTGTGCGCTCAAACCATGTCCGATTCTCAAAGAAGTTCAGCTGCGTTGGTGCGTCAAAGCCTTCATTCATGTTCACGCTTCATCTAAAGAACCTCTGATGTCCCTGGAACAAACGAAGGCCTCTTTTCCGAGCCGTGAACATTAGCGGAGATTGTTCCAGTCTGAACCTGTTAACACTTTGAATCGCTCTATTGGGCAATAATGAAAAATGACTGTAATCAGGCGGGAAGGCTGTGGTGCGGGTGGCAGTTGAATTCAGGGCTTTAACAGCAGATTTGATTAGAACGCGTCCCTTTGCTTTTGTTGGAACCTGCGGGCTGCTTTAGGCTGATATTAACCGCTGTCCAGAGCCTTTGCTTTTTAATGAAACATATTGACCTACATTGCACAGATCTTTGTGCGTTTTTTGGAATGAGCGTAATATCTCACAAAGCCCGCCGATAAAGAAAAAAAAAATATTACTAGTGGTCTATAATTGAGCTAAATTTCATTTATTCCGGGCTGTGTGTGTAACTTATCTCTATTACGACAGAGCCGTCTGCTGTGATTACTACCTAACGCGCTGGACTTTATCTCACGCCTCACATGCTAATAGAATTATCCATCATTTCGCTCACCACCGGCCGAGGAAAATAAATCTGTAGTATGTTACATGTGCTGTCCAAAGTGCGAGAATAGCGTAATCTAATTTGCCTGGATGGTGCATGAAGCGCTTTATTGCTACAGAAGCTTTAACAATTGCTAGAGAATTTTTAATTATGTTAAATCGGTTCGCACAGAGAAAACACATTTGTGGTGAATGGTATTGCTGTGTTCATAAAGCAGCGCTGAATATTATTTTTCTGCTTTTTGCTCTTCGCGTAATTTTCCAAATACTTTTGAGCTGTATTCGAAATCTGTCTGTATGTCCATTTATTATTTTATATATATATATAATTTTTTGAGGGGTGGGGGTTTAATTATTATTCATTTCAGCTTTTTTAATCATTATTCATTTATTTTTACATACAAAATTAGTATAGTAAAATTATTATTTTTAGATTTGATTTTCTATAACATTTATATTTTTATATATATATATATATATATATATATATATATATATATATATATATATATATATATATATATATATATATATATATATATAACTTATTATTATACATTTCATATTATTTATTTTCATTAATAATAATATATTTTTTAAATATACTCATTTTAGTCATTTGTATTTACATAGAATTTAAAATGTACATTTTAATTCATGTACTGTTATATTATTATTATTATTATTATTATTATTATTATTATTTTTTTGTTTTTTGTGTTTCACAGTAATTTTTAAATAAACTTCCCAAATTAGACAATTATTTTATCATTTATAACACACACTATAGAAAAAAAATATTTAATGGTATTGCTCCCTTTTAAATGATTGGTAATCATTACAATTTAAATGAATTGTGCTGATTTTGTCTAATATTTGTTGCATTGCATGGCTGCCTTTTATGTATTAATGAAATTACTCTCTACAGCTCTACTAATGCTGTTATAATTTTATTTATTATTATAGCAGTGGATATACCTCAAAGCTTCAGCTGTAATTTTTCCACTAGAAATAGCTGCACAAGTTTAAAGTGACATGAGGGTGTTTTCTTTATGTCTTGCAAGCACTGGTATTTACTTCAGAAAATGCAAATCAGGTTTAATTTAAAGTGGGAGCTGAAGTGCATAGTGAAGGCTTGACTGGAACATGAATGGACTCTTACCTCCAACAAAGCTGTTGGCATTTCCAGACTGGGACTGGATGATCTTTCTATCAGTCATGCTTGGTTTGAGCTGGACAATGGGAAGGAGAGAGAAAGTGAGAGATTCCCCCGCCGGTGCCAGACAGGAAGCAGTTCAGGAATGAGAAGCTTCTGTGCCGCAGGAGAAAAGAGCCACTAAGCTCTTCAGTGGCCCTGAAAGGACCGGCAGTAATGGGTCAAAGCGTGAATTATGATTTCTATCAGGGCTTTTACATTCCTGCAAGTGCCATGAGCGAAGTCAGTGGGGTTTGAACTTTACTGCTCAGGCCAGAAGACGACAGCTGAGCTTGAACACTGAAGCTGTAAGAATGACTTACAGACCTGCAATCAACTCATCTCAGACTCAACTTCTGAGCCCAAATCAGAGAAGATGAAACTTGCGAAAGTGCTCAAAGACATGTCTAGGTGATATTTCACACCAAAATGTAATTAGTAGTAGTAGTTTATTTATTTATTACATTTTCTTGGGACACATTACATTTTCTTGGGACATATTTACCTGAACATTCATATATATATATATATATATATATATATATATATATAATGTTGAGAATGTTGAGTAAATGTACATTTTAATTCATGTACTATGGGGATAAAAAAAAATATATATATATATATATATATATATATATATATATATATATATATATATATATATATATATATATATATATATATTCCCTAGAAATATTATATTACATGATATTATATAGAATCTGCTGTACATATACGTAGAAGGAAATATATTGGATTTAATTAACAAATAAACGGGGAAAAAAAACTGTGCAACAAGTAATGGCAAAAAGCAATGTCCTATCTGTATTCTACATGTATTAAACAAATAAATACCTTCGTACAGTTATGCATCAAGACAATGTGTGTTTGAAGTTGATTCTGCTGGTGAGGATACAGCTGAAGTGATCGCGCACACAAACACAAACGTATTGATTCCGACATTAATAACTTGACAGCACAGTTGGTACTTATAAACGTTACGCTCCATTTCGCAAACAGCTGATTGCACAAGTCCTTAAAGTCCTTTGCCAGGCTATGTGACACACACATTCAGAATTAGCACATGGTACCCGTCTAGGGGCTTTATTTTTTAAGTGCACGTTCGCTGTTGTTCTGCTGGTGGTTATCGAACAGCATTGTGTTGCTGCGGGCGACCCTGCTGCTTGCATGCACTGCACCTAATATATATATATATATATATATATATCAAATATATTTTAAGAATGTATACTTGTATGTATATGTACTGCAGATTATATGTAACAATATAATAATACAACATTTCGGATTTTCACATCTAGGTGGAAAAATGTGTAAATTTGAAAATCATTTGTTCAACATAAATGAAAAGAAAACATAAAAAGTATAATATTTGTTGTAGTTTTTCCTTGTATCGAACCGTGACCTCTGTAATGAAGTATGTACCGAATTAAAAAAATAAAAAAATAAAAAATAAATAAATAAATAAATAAATAAATATAATATATATATATATATATATATATATATATATATATATATATTTATTTATATAACAGTTTACAATAAGGTTCTTTAGTTAACAACATTAGTTAACATAAACTAAGAATGAATGATTGTACTTCTGTGAATAAATACTTAAGCAAGCATGTATTTTTCTGTAAGATTCACCAGGCATTGCAGATCTCTTTACCTCTGTCTCTTTCCGATGTGCAGCTGCGCCCCTCCAGCTTGTCCTTCTCCGATCTCTGTCTCCATTCCAACAGTTGTTCCCACCTCTGAATGTCTGGCAGTCACTGGTGTGCCGTCTCTGTTCCTCGGGCTGAATGTGTACTCTGTGCCGCTCTGCCGCTTCCTGCTTCTTTGTGGGTACTAATGCATTAGTGAATGTGCGCCGCGGCCTCTGCTAGCTCTGTGGGATCTGAGAGAAATCTGATTAGAACTGAAACCAAATGAAGCAACGAGAGCATGATGGGTACAAAAAACGAGCCTCATCCAATCGGATGATCCTAAAGCCACGACCGTTTGCTCTGTAAAGTATCTTTTGCATTATTAACTCTGAAAGCCGTTCTCGGAGTGAAGGAATGCTAGAAAGCCGCGCGTTTAAGCGGCAGTGTGGGGGACGGTTCGAGGATCGAACGCCCGAGGAATCGTTCTGTCTCCGAAAGCCAAAGCGAGTCTGTAAAGTGGCTCGACTCCCACAGAGAGCGATGTTCCTGCAGGCTATCTCTCCATCTGTCTCAGCTGAACACCCCCAGTCTCTCTCTCTATGCCCCGCTTTCTTGCTTTTGTCCTGCGAAGCTTAATTTTTCTGTATGACTTTGTGCATATGGCTCTCGGAGCTTCACGGGTACGGTTCGAGATACGGTGCAGCAAACTGATCTTAATGTGTTTTCATCTCGCAGAGAGACTGAAACCGTTCGATACAACCCGTAACTCTGAATGTGGTTTAGTATAAACTTGTATGAGGATTATTAGAAAGCCGCTCTGTTTATGAAATGATTTTTGATAGTGATGTAACCTGACAAGCGTAAATAGCCCACAGCTGACTCCACTTTGCATCATCTCAATGTCTTAACCGTAGTGAAATCACTGTAACTCCAGGTTTATTTGAGCTTATCGCTTTAAAATAGTGTACACGAATATTCAAGGTTATTCGGAGATATGCAAATCGAAATATTAGGTTATTGAAGGATCATGTGACACTGGAGTAAATTGCACTGGAATAAATTATGTTGAAATTGAAAAGTAGTTCTTTCAAATAATATTTCACGTGATATTTTAATATTTGACAATATTACTATTTTTACCGGATTTTTTATCAAATAAATGCAGCCTTGGTTAGCACTAGAAATACTAAACCTTACTGTCCCCAGACTTTAAATGGTAATTGCATGGCAAATCATATATTTTAAAACACTGCGTTATATTAAAATAAATAGTCTAAATATATACGAAAGTATTAAGAAACAATGCCTTGCGTAAACGAACCTCGGTGCACTTTTTTTTAGAGAGACACAAAATACGTACCAATAAATACATATCACAGCAGTTTCCAAAAAAAGAACACTATAGGCAGTAAAAATATAACACCTTTTATTCCTTTTCACACAAATTGAAAATATAATTTCGCACAATTACTTGAAGATTTTACGTGACTACAAAACAGTATTAATATGCTGTGATATTTGAAAACTGATGCTTTTGAACTGAACTGAAAATTAATGCCTTTTTATATCAGTTTTGCATTTGTTAACACTGTCGGGCGAGTTTAGGGTTGGATTTGGTGTAGGGCGTATTTCCAACATGCTAATTAACTTTTAGCGACAGTTCCCGGATATATCGATTCTGAACCGTAGCACTACATACTTATATCATAATAATTCTATTTCTCTTTGAAATTGCGGAAAAATGTGCAGTAAGAGTTGCATAAAAAGTGTACTTTTATGAGACCAGGTTGAAAAATGTCAATATTTCTGACATTGTTGTTTTGTTTACAGCATGACCTAATTATATTTATACCTACCCGTAGTGTGCCGTTAACCACAGTATAAACTGCACATGATTAAAGTGCATTAATATACATCCCCTTAGAGCCTGAAGTGTAAATGTACAGTATTTATATGCCGTAAATTCAAAGGTGACTTTCTTAGAAATTACTTTTACTCGTGTGAGAACGCGCTCCTCCGGAGGCTGAGATGTCTGGAGCGTTTGAGATTTCGTTGGGTCTGTGCTGATGTTTGAGCTGAAGGGATTTTCGGGTGGAAAAGACTCTTGTGTCCCGAGGCTTCTTTATTTATTCATGTCAGTCTGATCCTTGAGCTTAAGCTGAAGATGCTGAAGGGAAAAAGAAGTGGGCCAAGAGAGCTTTCATTAAAACAGCCGAATGCAGAGTTTTATTCACAAACTCTTAAATGCTTATCAAGAAACACCTTAACTGTAAATACATCGCCAAAGTCAGCGACTCCCACGCTTTCATATTTCACACTTATATTCCGACTTCACAAACGAAAACTCAAGGATAAACTAATCACTGGAGTTTTAAGAGAAGGAAAATCCTGTTTTTTGGGGGGTTTTTTTAAGTCATGAATCATGAATCACGTTTAACGCTGCGAGGAGAATGCGCCGCGTTGCCAGGTCCTCAGATTCTCTCGACTTCGTAATAACCATCATGGCCTGAAGAAAAGAGAGAAAAATGCATTACATTTCACGTTATCTTTAAAACATCAATTCCCCAAACAGTTGTTTCACAGTAGCCTGCGATATTTCAGAGACCCGTAATCCAGTTCAACCAGGTGCTAAATATCCTGAAATAGAGCAACATCTGATGTAAATTAAGTAATTGTTATTCTTTTCTGTGGAAACACGCCTCTTTATATGCAAATTAGTTATTATAGATTGCACTTTATTCACGAAATTCAACAGTATTTGCCTGCGCAATTAGCGTTGTGCCATTACCACCCACAGAACCTAATTTCCATAATTATTTTAGGGAACCGGGCGCTAAATCAGGCACTCTTGCTTTTGAGTGAAATGTTTTTGTGTTTTTCTCGCCATCTTCTACCGAGTCTTGATGTTTGGTGTCTAATCCCGTCTTTTATGATTTCTCTAGGCTCGTTGAGTCCAGAAACAAGAGTTATAATGCCGGTGAGTCCAACCAAACAGGTTGATGATGCGCTGGAGTAAAGATTCAGGCCAGCCGTTCCTCGCAAAATCTTGAATTCAATTGCAGGGAGAAAAGTGGTAGATCACCCCGAGAGCTGAAAATTTCACCATGAGTCATCAAGGTCATTGCATAATGGCTCACCGAATTAATTTTAGAACATCTCAGTGTTTTGTCACTTATTGTAGATGCTTTTTGCACATGAATGCTGGGGATTTTCATCGTACTCCACTAAAGGTTACTGTAAGCTTCACAGCGAGGGAATATACAGCTCAGCTGGCTGCCTCAGTAACTCGACCTTGTCTTTTTGTTTGGTGAAAGCTTCATTCAAATTTATTACATTTTACCATTAGGGGACCCAAACGTCACAATTTTCTTTTGGTTTTCTTAGCGAATTTCCTAACTTTACCTGACCACTCGATTAATCATCACTCATCTCATTTGTACCCATTTAATAGATCTTTAACCCATCACTATGCCTCTTTGCTCTACCTTGTGATTTTACCTCATCATTGACATATTATTCAGCCTCATAATCAGTCTACTTCATCACTAACGAGTCTCAAAGGTAATGGATTTTCTTGAGTCCTGCATTTTATTACTAATCTAACACTTCAGTTCATGAAGAGATAGGATAATGGGTTAATAAGGTAAATAATGTTATGAGACTGAGCAGAGAAACACAAGCAATCTTAACACTAACCCATAACTTGAATTCACCATTAAACATACACTAATCAATCACTCCATTGCTCATGAGTTAGTGATAGTCTAATAGGTTAATAATGGGGTAAATTTGGGAATTCCCACCTATCTCATAGTAACCGACCACTTGAATTCATCATTAACCCTACACTAAGACATCTACCTCATTGCTAACAGGTTTAATGATAGGATTACGGGTTGTATAATAAAGTTATAAGACTATAATCCCAAAAAGAATCCCAACCAATCTCATCACTAACTCATTACTTGGGTTCATTATTAACCCTTCACTCTACCCCATTGCTAATTGTGCTAACAATAGGATAATGGGTTAATTATGTTAATGATGTTGATAATGGGTTCCCAACATTTTCTATAGTCTTCCATCTCATCACTAAATTTACAGCAATCCATCACTCTACCCCATATGTAACTGGTTTAATGATAGATTAATGGGTTAAGGATTAGGTAATGTTATGAGACTGAACAGCTACTGTAATCCTAACCAATCTCGTCACTTACCCATGACTTGAATTCATTACTAATCCACCGCTTTGCCCCATTGCTTACTGGGTTAATGAAAGTATAATGGGTTAAGGATCAGGTAAAAGAGGAGTAATACCAACCATTTCCTTTATTAACCCATCACTTGAATTCATTACTAACATTACTATTCCTTTACTCTGTCCCATTGCTAACTGGGTTAATGATATGATAATGGGTTAATGATGAGTAAAGTAATCTCTAGATTATGGGTTCCCCTCATTTTCTGTGGGGAACTGATTTGTTTTTCAGTTTATAAACATGCCTCTACTAATCGTTTGTGGTAGGATTGACTATGATGCACGTGTCCACTAGAGTAACTAGGTAAAGGGTTATTTATCTACTTCTGATTCTCTTGCATACTTACGTTGTGCCTGTCAGATTCCAACACACACCATGCCATCTTAATTAATGCATCCTTTAATCTTAACCGCCATAATGTCTCATCTGCAGCTCGACCACTCTGGAATACCACACATTGTCAGAGGAAAAATGGAGGCTGACTATCACGCAGGATCCTTTCAGTTTTAAATACTCCGCACTGGGTCCTAATGTGTCTGCATGCCATTGTCAAAGCAGAAAGCTTTGTATACCATTTTTCTCCCTCTCGCTCGCTCTCTCTCTCGTCCTCTCCCCTTTATTCTCATTCTCTCTCTGGGGGCGCAGTGGGACAGTGCCTGAATGTCTCTCGGAATTAATGGCCTTCCTCTCTCGTGAAAACTGGAGCAGTAGAATAATTACAGTCATTCCTCTATTCAGCGGCAGGATTTGCTCTGAGCCCGCTGAACATGTCTCAGCCCCCCACCGTTAACACAACCCGCCCTGACATTTTCGACCCCGAGGCCCCGCCCCCGTCGGCTTCCTTTCACACCTTCAGGTGAGGATCCACCTCTCGGATGCAGAAAGAAAGAAGATAGCTCCCTCACTTCTTTTCCCTCGTGCGTCTGCATTATTCATGAGTTCTTCACGGAGCCACCCGACGGCGGGTTTGAAACCTGGCACAATTGACATTTTGTGAAAAACAAAAAAGGAAGAAACGGAGAAATCGATACCTCCATCTTCCCCGGGACAAAGGACAAATGGCGTTAGCATGTCAAGAACTTGAGCAAAGACTCAAACTGACCCTTGATCCACGTATTTTAATCACTATTGATATTTCCAGACGTGCCCACCAAAGTTTCAATCAAATGGCGCTTTCAAGATTCAACTGGTGCTGTTGTCTCTAAGACGGTGGAAAAAACTAATTGGGAGGTGACCGTTATGAACAGCACGTTTAGATCAAATCTAAGCCAATCTCAGCTCACAGCTGTGTTTGTTAATGGCAATTAATTAACACTGATTATTAGAGATGTGTGCGCTACACCTGCCTGTACCTCAGATTATTAACTTTAATTAAGCCTTTTTAAAGATCCTGATGGTGTGAAAGAAAGTGTTGAACGCTGAGCTTTAAATGACAGGTTTGTCTGCCCAAATATTTATTGAGCGATGCATAATTGAATAGATGGTGGAAAATATGGCATTTTTGTGGGCAGATTAAAATCTTGTTAAATACACACACATTCTTCTTTCAGACGAACACAGCCAGAGTTTTTAAAAAAATGCATCCTGGCTCATCAAAGCTTGGTAATGCTGGTGAACAGTGGCCATTATTTTGAAGCTCCGTAAATCGAAATATCTGCAAATACTGCGATGTACAACTAACCTATACGCCTTTGGGGGGTTACGTCACAAAAACCCATAGATCTGCTTCAGAAGAAATATCATAACCCCCCGAAGGTGTATAGATTAGTTGTACTTCACAATACTTGCGAATATATCATATTCAGAGCGTCAAAATAATGGCCACTATCCACACGCATTACCAAGCTTGGAAAAGCCAGGATAAATGTACAAAAAAGTCATTATGGGTGAACTATTCCTTTAATACAGTTAATACTGCAATAGTTGAAGGAACTCTTGTTGGTCCTGACTTTCTGCTGTTCTTCAGAAAAATCATACAGCTCCTGGACATTTTTTTTTTCCAACACTTTCTGCATAATTGAACCTTTTCCAACAGTGACTGTACGACTTTTGAGATCCAGCTTTTCACATGGAGGACAATTGGGGACTCGTACATAACTAATATATATATATGCTCAAGAAGGCAACGGAATGCATTAGGAGCTGGGCTTATGTTTTTTTAAAACAATTTTTAAAAACTCAGATAGAAGTCTTAACATGTCTCTATTATGAGGGTGTAAAAAGTTCATATTTTGGTTTTAGGAGTCCTAAACTACAGGTCGACGTGCATGCAAGGTCAAAAACACTTATAATATGCCTTTACTTTTACCTTATTTGTTCATCGACTCCTAAACGATTGTGGATTCACAATGCTACGAAAGAATAAAATGTCATTATTTTCTTTAATAAAGAAATCTTGAAAGAATTATGCAGAGTATCCTAGAGAGAGAGACGCGCCCCTTCTTCTCAGGAAATCCTCAGTGTCCTTCAAGGCAAACCCGTACATATCCGCTACCCCCAACAGACAGGCTGTCACTCACATGTCATGACAGCCTTGTTCCTGACTGCCAATTATGAAACTGTCATCAGTCAGGAGATTTCCAGACCCTGTCAAAGACACATGCTGGACTAACCGTCCTGAACCGAAGTGTCATTTCAAAACCAGACTCCAAAGAGCTGTGCAAATAAAGAAAAGAATGAGGGTATATAGCTAAACTTTGCAATCCATGGGGGAAAATAAATAAAAAAAATAAGCTAATAAATGCTATATGTTTGTATTAATTTCTTAATATAAGAAATGTGGTCTGTCTATTTATTTATTTGAAATCCTTTGCAATAGGAATATAATTGTGATGTATTTATCCATTATTTTAACAACCTGTTTGTCTAAAAATTTGAGAATTTTCTCTCTCTCTCTATATATATATATATATATATATATATATATATATATATATATATATATATATATATATATATATATATATATATATATATATATATATATATGTGTGTGTGTGTGTGTATATATATATATATATAATATGTCTGTGTGTGTGTGTATATATATATATATATATATAATATATATATATATATATATATATATATATATATATATATATATATATATATATATATATATATATATATATATATATATATATGTGCATTAATTCTTTATTTCATCATCTTTTCTTTATTTTGATCCAATACGGACAAAACTAACATTCTTTAAAAATATCTTTTGCGTCGTCGACAGAAAAAACACTGAAGCCAAACGAGTCAGGAAGAACATGAAGGTAAGCAAATTACTATTATTTTTTGCGGGGCTGAGTTATCCCTTTAAAACTTATCACATATTTTGCACCGATAATCATCATCGCATTTCATGAAATCGTGCGAGAAGCCTCCGGTTCTGGGTATCTGCCGTTTTCAGACTCATCAGATACGATCCATCCATTGAAAAGCGACAGAAAGAAAAGCAAAGGACCAGATTGGTGCGTGAAGTTTCAGATCTACACGGGGACTTTGGGTTCTGAATCATCCATGAATATGTAATGCAAAAATTTCTAAATATAGATTTGCCAGCATTCCCCATAGTGGCTGTCTGACAGCGAGAGACACTAATCCAGCGCACGGCGGAGAGAATGAAAGCACAGCAGCCTGTCAGCTCGGCTCTCCTGCCTGGACACTAAAGCAGGTCAGGACGCACTGGGTAAACGGCAGAACCACGTAATATTAAACAACAATTATATTCATGACATCTATTCTATAATGAAACCACTTGACGTCTGATCAATGGCGCTCTGTTATGACGCCGTTATTGATCACTTGTTATGGCCATGTTGGTGTTTTGCGGCGATGAGTGACAAAAGAGGGTCGTGCACGTGTACAGTAGAAGTATGCCATGGTTTGTGGATCCTGGAAAAACATTTCTGTCAACCGGTCAGATTTGAAGGATGGCGGAGGGCTTACACATTGGAGCAAGCTCTGATGAAGCGTTTGATGGATAGCGGAAGGATTCGATTTGAAGGTGCTCAGTTTCGTTGGTCAAGTGATGCCGGTGGCGTACTGTGGAGCAGCCGATGTTGAAATTTTGGCAAGATTTATTTAGAATTTCGAATGATTTTGATTTTGACTCACAAGCTCTCTATTGGTTTGGTTCTCGATTCATTTGGGTGTGCTGTCCATTCAGCTTAAATTTTACAGGCCAGTTTTTTACAGACGCAAAACAGTCACAGTACGTTAAAAAGAACTGGAAGATGAAAAAAAAAGCTGGTGTTCAATCCAAATCATCATTTATTTCCAGAGTCATTTGTTTGTCATTTGTACTACAGTAGTGTTTTTGAGTTGCTAAAAAGAACCAGTTCTTATGAGTCATTTGCTCTTGAATTGGACTACACCTGTTGCGTATTTTTGATTCACTAAATCTTCATAAGAATCATTTGTTCAGTAATCGGTCTACACTTTTTTTTTTCCATTTTAGTTTTTAATAAGCATTTTTCAATTATTTTAATAGGAGGGAGTATCACATACTGTATTCTACCTCACCACTGATCTGAGCGAAATATTTTTTTAATCTTGTGTTCTAAGGAAACATGTATTCCCTCTTCTAAATCTCCAAGGTTGGTTGGCTCAAGGCCAGCCGTCACTGTATTTCAGGGCCACGCAGAGCCAGCCTTGCCCATTTCACCCCTTCCTGACCTGGTTCTGACCCACTGCGCCTGCAGAATAAATCATTTACGTCCTCTAGAGTTTTAGGTGAAGCGTCTGAGCGAGGTCTGTGCTCTGTCATTTCTGCAGCTTGAACCGATGCATGACAATGAACGCAAGTCGAACGAGAGCGCACCCGGAAAATAAGAGACCCGTTTAGCGGGAGGGACAGCAGAAAGGACGCGGGACAGACGGCGTTTATGCCCTCCAACCACTCACGACACGTTTTGTTATGGTCTATTGCATGCGACGAGAATAACCCAGCGGAAAATAATCCAGTTCTATCCAAGAAACGCACCTTCTGTTGGTCACACGCTTGATTTCACATAATATAATGAGCAATAACCTCACCAGTATGAGTTGATTAATTACCAAAATGTATATTTAATTGTTAAAATAAAACTATTATATTTTCTCACGTTCATTTTCCATTAGAATAAAAAGTATTACAATGGTAAAATGAACACTGTTATTATTGCTATTCAAATTATTTCTAATTTTCTTGCATTTCTTTTTTTGTGAATACAGTAAAACAGTCATTTTTATAATAGCAAAATTATAACACCCACGTTTTGTTATGGTCTATTGCACAGTAAAATTAAATAAAAATTTTTTTAGTTTTTAAATTTTTATTTTTAAAAAAAGTTTTATTAAATCATTAAATCAGTTTTAATTTTATTTTATTACAGTAAAATAGTGTTAGTTACATGTGTGTTTTTATTAAATAATAAGCATAATAATAATAATAATAAATACATTTTATTACTGTTAAACAGTATTAGTTATATATATATATATATATATTTTTTTAATTTAATAAATATAATATATTCAACAAATTTTTAATACAATAAAAATAAAGCCTTTTTAGAGTACTTTATACATTGCTTAAAAGCAACTTCAAAGTAGTAGGTAAATATTTATACTGTAAGTACTGTGATAGTTACATTTATTATAACATTTTTATTACAGTAAAATAATATTACAATAACAATAGAGATTTTTACTTATAAATGACGATGATGATGCATTAAACAAATTACAAAAAACAAAAAACAAAACAAAAACAAAAAAAAACAAAAAAATAATCCAGCTCCTTCAAAGAAACACACCTTCTGCTGGGTCTCACGCATGATTCAGTGTAGCCTAATGAGCAATAATCGCACCCGTACAAGCTGATTAATTACTGTAGGGTGATCAAACCGTGTGCGTGAGATCACCGGGGGAAGACTGCATCACGGCAGATAAAGCCCAAATCGTACCCGGCACGCCGGTCTGGCTGGGATGAGATTACACTCGCCCCGGTTTCGGTCCGGGGTCCGAGCACATCGACTCTCAAAAATGTCTCATTACAGCCCATTTGGACGGACTCGTGGAGACTGGGGCAAACCGATAGGCCCTCGATTCCCCCGTGCCATGCAGCATCTCCTGCCTCCATTCGATACTATAATTAAATTCTCTCTAGGCATGATGGGAAGGCGTCCCCAGTGATCTGAGCTTATGGAGGTAGTGAGTGACATGTTTGATTATCGCAGACTTTTTATACAGCTCCTGAAAACTCTTTTGGGGCATCAACCCACACGCGCTGACGCCGATTGAAGAACTTTGGCTCGTCTGTAACAGTATATTTGTTTTCCCCCGTCTGAAGAACATGGGGTCGCGTGGAACGAAGGGGCGGCCTTTTCGCTCGCCTCTTACGATACATATTCATTCATCTGTCTCGCTCACGAGCTCTTCACATTGATCTCAGCGCTGGAGAGATACTCTCAGAGACGCTGTAGGGTAATGAGCTCTGGAACCGATGGGAGATTCAGACTCAGCGTTGCAGGAAGACGCGCGCCGTACCACAGGAAATACATGCTAGACGATTCACGCTACATTTAAAAAATGGATTTTCGCTGCTTGCTCAATTTTCCTGCTTAATTAGAACGAGCTAACGCAACACGATTCGCGAACGTGCGAAATAGATCTGATCTTGTGCTACTATGGTAAAGTGATGGTATTGCACAGTAATAGTGATTCATTTATAAATGCATTGGAATTGTTAAAAATGCTTGATGATTTAAGTTTGAAAAAGACGAAATGAAAGCAGTTGTAAATATAGGCATTGTAATTTTATAGTTTTACTGCATCTCCATTTGCATATGAATCAGACTACATTGATTCGCTAAAAAAGAACCAGTTCATCACAGTCATTAGCTCATAAATTGGAATAAACTCCATTTATATTATATTGTTTCATTACAGTATAATAATTCTAAACTATTGTAATAGGTTATATTCCATTATATTTTATTAACCAGTATTCTTACCGTAATATTACCGTTTTGTTATCAAAATGATTTATTTAATTTGAATAGAAAAATAAATAACAATGTCAAAGCCAAACAAGCACAGAAAACCTTAGAAAATCATACTTAATTAGAATTGAATAAATGAATTTTATTAGCATACCCTGAATCATATTCTCACCGAGGTCTGAAAGGTAACGAATGAACGAACGAGTTAGCTATTCCTTGTTCCTTTTGTCTAAAACTTAGCTAAAGTGAACGACCCATCGTTATCTAAATGTGGTCGTTAGGTCCGTTCAACTCTATTGGTTAAGATTGGTTAACTTTTGCTTTTGGGTAACACCCCTGACCCATTTTTTTCCTTCTCCAAAGCTGACGGTCTAGTTAATCAGACGCATAACCAGCTTGGACCAGCTAATAACCATAATCAACCGGCGAGGATCTCCGTCGAATGAGAAGCTCTTTTCTGTTGGATTTTCCATTAGGGAACGGACTGATAATGACAGAAAATTGAAGACTTAAATGTGAACATTTAGCAGACTTGACAAAATGAACCTGTCTTTTAATAGGCGGACGCCAATGATTTCCACTGAGGCAAAAAAGTGTCCGGCGGACTGCAGACATAATATAGCCATCCAGGGAACACATTTGTCAGTCTTTTTAAGACTTTAAAATGGATTTTCTGGTGGCTTTTTTTATCCTTTTGTTGTTAGCGAAGACGATTCACTGCACATCTTTTTAGCTAGTTTCTCTCAGAGGGTTTATGAAAAGAAAGAAACATAAAAGCCGCACGTCTAAACTTTTCTTGGCAAAGAGAGAAAGAGTGCTTACTATAGCAGGAGCCGTGAAAGGAAATGACCCAAATAAAAGAAAACATTAGACATATTGAGAAAATGTGTGGATAAGCATTAGCATTAGCATGATCACAGATGCAGATCTGAAGAAGGAGAAGAAGACCAAGATGCTTGCTGACCATGAAAGATTACATTTTAATGATTTATTATCTTTGTACTGTTTTCGGTTTACTGCAGGGTTCTAAAACCGTAAAAAAAAACATGTCTTTAACTTGAAAAAAAACTAAAATATGAAATAAATCGCCAGTGTTATTTGCATATTCTATTTTGGCGCAGTAAAATAAACTAAAACCTTAATAAAAAATAATAAAAAAAAATATTCAAAGAAATAAAAGCAAATAAAAAATCGACCTTTTTCTTGAATTCCAGATAATAATAGAAAATACCAAAACAGTATCTAATTAATGCTAAAATACCACTAAGTGCAATAATATCTGTTTCTAATGTTTCTAATTTGTAATGTAAGCAAATCTACACATTATTATTATTATTATTTGAAATACTATAATGTAATTTCAAAGATATTATGCTCACTTTGCTATAAAGTCCACTTAAAACCAGCTTACTAGCTGGTCACCCAGTCTGTACTAGTTTAAAGCGGTTTATAGAACACATAGAAGTTAGTTTGCTGCCGTCTTATACCGGCTAGAGACCATGTTACAACACACAGCTATAGTATACTACCTCAAGCTGGTGATGTATGTGCATTTACTGGGCAGAGTTAACCTTTGTCCAGCAATTACGCTTGGAATAAACCGCTGATGTTTGTGTGAACAAGAACGCGCGCGCGTCCCAAATCTCAGTTCAAGGTGACGCGGAAATGAGAAACGTGATGGAGGAAGATTGCTGGAGAAATTCCTCTCGACGTGCCCTTCACCCATTTCAGAACGGCATCGCCCCGGATTAAATGAAATAAACACAATTTCCTCATTCAGCGCAGTCGGTCAGTTCAGGAATAGCCTTCGGCAGAAGCGCACTTGTGCTGCCGAATTCAATTTGAAGCTTAATTAGAGCGGATGGCGATTCACGCAGACCTCTAGTGATAGTTCAAAACCGAGCTGATTCACGAATGTTTTGTCAACCGCAAAAAAATATAACCTGGTGCATCTAGTTAAGGCGTTGCGCCATATCAAAACATGCGTGTATACTTCATATAAAAATGTGAAGAATCCTCCAACGTTGAATATAAACCTCTCTCGTGCTATTTGTCGCTCTAACAATGAAGCTACATATCTTTTAGCCGTCACACCCTAGGACACTGTTTTTATTTGTCAGCTACCCGCATGCTTAGACTAGCATTTTTATCCAAGAGATTAGAATACCAAACCACAAAGTGTCACTAGAATATTCCCAGATGGATAGCAACTTTCAGCAGCCGTTTTTATGAGATCATGTGTAAATTAAAAGTCAATCTCCTCATATATTTCTACGCTAGATGCCCAAGCGTTACCTGCGTGCATGATGCTAACAGCTATGTTGCTGAAAGCTACCTAAATATTTCGTCAGATATCTAAACTACATCCAGTAGGTGTTTAAGCATCTACATTCATTGTGTTTATATACAAAGAGCTAGTTAGCGCTTAATGTGCAGATGTGCAAACTTCACTGACAGCTGAATACGGCATGTTGTGTTATAATGAATATCGGAAGAACTTTTAGCTGGTGGCTTATTTTCTTCAGGGAAGAAATGTGTGTTTGTGATACATTTCTCACATGTTGGCGTCTTGTAGAGATGTTGTGAAACCCAGATAAGCGCAGTGTTTCCTCCTCCTCCCCTAAACGCAGCCGGAGATGGAGTGCAGATGAGAGCGGACAGGTGTCCTGATTTCATCCGAAGCTCTCCGCGCAGTAGTCCCGCGGACTCCGGATCAGACGGGGCCTCAGATCGCATCGGGCCGGCCCGCTGGAGCCGCGTGTTCGGAGAGGACAGGTATCTCTCCAAATCCAGCCGTACGGTACACAGCTGCCTACTGACACGACAGCAAAGTCACTCCACATTCACGTTCCCTCCCTTCTGCACTCGTCGCTGTGTTAAAGTTACGGTTACACTGTCGTCTGCAATTGTTTCGCTTATAAAACCTGGTTCAGAACTGAGAATGATAACATGCAGGGATGTACAAATGTAGAAATTGTTGGTTTAATGGTGTTATTTTAATATGTGTGTATATATATATATATATATATATATATATATACATATATATATATATATATATATATATATATATATATATATATATATATATATATATATATATATATACATATATATATATATATATATATATATATATATATATATATATATATATATATATATATATATATATATATATATATATATATATATATATATGTGTATATATATATATATATATGTGTGTGTATATATATATATATATATATATATATATATATATATATATATATATATATATATATATATGTAAAGCTGATGTATAATGCAGTTTAGTGAGTAAAAATGCATACATTTGCAGAAAGCTTGTGAAGCTCACTTCCTATAAAATAAAATAACAAATAAATCAAACGAAATAATGTAAACAGAAGAATTTTGTACATTTAATTCTCATATTCAGATCATTTTAAAATGTATTTGGTCATTATATGTAACCACAAATGTTATAGAAAAGGATATATCGAATAAAAATAAAAAATACAAAAATATCATCCTAAAATTGAATCCTAAACCTCGCTTATTTGAGTTAAACCTCATGAGGATTTATTTGGAATTCAGTAATATGAAAATACAACAAAAGCGCTTAGTTTACGAAGCCCATCTTTTATTATTTTGTCATGTTATTTCAACAATTAAATAAAAAAGGTATGCATAATATATTTTACGTTTCTAATTTGGCGCGAAAACATAACTATATGGCTATTCTCGGTACTAAAAATACTAAATATATGTCAGCTTCAAAACTGAGTACAGAGGTGCTACGTCGCTCAATAAACCACATATTTAATTTTGGATATCGTTTTTTTTTTTTTTTGTCAATATGTGTTGTAACGCAGGGGCCCTTTGAGAGCGTTTTTGGATCCACGCTAGGTGCGAGCCTGCCATCGTGATTCACCACACAGAGGAGCATCGCCCGGCTACTTCCTGTCTCGCGCCATTCACACTTCCTGTGAGTTAAGCTATGTTTCCCACACCGTATTTAATGAGATTCCTTGCCCCCCCGAGCCACTTTCACAGTCCGTGTATGAAACGTGCTATAGCCCATATATTTCTGAATATTCTCCTCGCAGACGCGCACGGACTGTCTCGCTGATATTATACGCACGTTTTCCTCTAATCCGCCTTCTCGGAGATCAGCGAACTGTCTAACCAGCGATGCTGATAATTAATTTGGTTATTTAAAGTTATTTTAAGGTTCAGGGGTGAAGGTGAAGCTAAAACTATTAAGTGACAAATTTCACGGGCCGTGAATAAAAATAGCGCCTTAAACATCGTGAGGCTGTTTTGCATCTCCGGGTGCGATCATGTGCTTCTGCAGCCTTAATGAAGGAACTTTTATTTCACAGAGCAGGTGGGGCTTTTTTTGTGTTTTTTTTACTAATTTGACTGATAGGAATGCGTTTCAGAAAGTATAATAGCTGTCAGTATTTGAAAAAAAAATCAAACCACACAAAACAATCATTTCAATAAAGATAAATTGTGTAATTTTTTACAGAATAATTAGTATCTTACATGAATTTCCTATATTTTCTTACATTTATTTTTTATCATGTTAGAAAATTCTGCTCTTTGGATAAACATTTGAGGGTTTTGAATTCATATTATTATATTTTTTATATGTATTTTATTTTATGTTTTAATGGGAAAGTTTCCATTTTTAAGCATAATTGGAGTGTCGTGCATTACTAAATGTATTTACATATAAAATGAACGTTTGAGTGTATTGAATTCATAAAGTGTTTTATTTTATTTACATGAAGGGAAAATCACAATATTATTTTCCACTTTAAAATAAAAGTTTACTACGTCTTTACTTTATTTCATTTCATTTTTTTCACTTTCATTTGAGTACAATTTGAAAAATTGTATAATACCAAAGCACAAACTAATATTATTATTGTTGTTATTTACAATTATTATTACTGTAATTACTATTATACTCAATACATCAATAATTATTAAATATTACCATTAATAATTATTAATAATTATCATTATAGTTTTATGCCATTTATTAATTCTTATTGTTGATGTGTTCTATTATTTATGTTTTTTATTTCATTTAAATAATTGAGCACTGGGTTTAAAAGTACTGTCCAACAATTTTTATTATTTATATATATATATATATATATATATATATATATATATATAATTATTATTATTTTTAATATATATATATATATATATATATATATATATATATATATATATATATAATTATTATTTATTTTTATTTTTTTTGGCCACTCACTTAAAACCCCTGATAGCTATATTCTTTTGCATTTACATGAACATGAAAACGAAGTGAATTTGTAGCTCTTTGCTGTTCACAGAGCATGTTATAAGTGAACCAGGGGACTTTTAGAGACTTTGTCGTTCACACAAGGTGAACACTGACCCTCCTACTAGTCATCTGTTCTCTGGACGACTAGTTAAGTAGTATAACATGCTCCGGATGTGCTGCACACTATGTCAGAAAGCGCAGCGCGAGTCAAGCAAGGACAATGTGGGACTAAAATATGTGCATGATCGAGTGCAGGTGTGCGCTAAACACGTCCAAGTCTCTTTCATCAAACCCGTTCCAGCGCTCCGGTCCAATTCTTCAAACGCTTCTCTTCCTTGAAGTGTCACAAGAGAAAATATTCTTTTTCATGTTTTCTCCTCACCTCTGAGGGAAAAAAAGAGCTGACGGGGTTTATTAGTAAGATGTTATTCAGAACGGCCGCGACGCTCCGGTCCGTCCGGGCCGGTGAGGATAAAAGCGCCATCTGTAAACACCGAATCAAACTGACCTTTCGTTACGCATCGCACGACCCGCGTACGCCAGCGTCGGCCACAGAATCCCGAATCCCAGAGTTCCTGCTGTATTGTCTCCGCTAGTTTGGCTGCGGGGAGATGTTCGTATTTAGCTCCCGCGCCGATAACCGGACGGATTTGCTTCGAATTATTACACGGGGCTATGTTCATTTAGAGCTAATTGTATTTGCTTAACTAGCGAGCCCTGAATGCACCGTGCTGAGAGTGAGATTCACTCCGAGAAAAGAGACGATATGTTCACTTGTTCATGATCTGAAAAGAACAGTTTCACAGAGCTGTTAGAAGAACATTGCAGTCAGCTAATGCTTGCTGTATATTTAGTTTTAGCATGCCCAATGAAAATAATCTACTGAATCATAAATTGGGAGAAAATATACTGAGTTATTTTATTTTTGACGCATAGCGTTATACAAGCATGATATCGACCTTAAACTGATGTTTTTGAATGATTCTAAAAGTATTTGTTGCCTGTAAAATGAAAAATATTAGATTAAATAATATTATATATATTTTTAAAAATGTAATCATATGCATAATTAAACATTTATCAAAATATTAATATTCAGAAATATTATTATTACAGTGTAAAATTAACCTGCTTACTATTTTACTGTATTTCAAAATGTAATTTATTTTCGTGAATTTCGTGAAACTTTTTTTTGCATACAACTTATTTTTTTTTACTGGTCACATAAATATTACAAATTGCATACTTAATATTTCCCCAATATTAAATATTTTTGAATGCTTCTAAAAGCATTTGTTGCTATAATATATGCTATCTAAAATAGTGCAGTCAATTTATGTGTAGTATTTTATAAAATGTATATACACAAACAGAATTACCCCAGATTTAAAAACAAAAAGTTTTTTTTTATGTTTATGCTCACCAAGCCTTAAATGATTTGATCTTCAAAAAGAAATTAATCTGTAAGTCTAATGTTGAATATTATTAGAAATAACATGTTCGTAGTATTATTTATATTATATATATTATACATTTTATATGTAGACCTATGTATATAGATATATATGTATATTTATTAATTGATTAAATGTTTCTGTATATTTATTTCTATGACTATATATATATATATATATATATAATTTTTTATATATATATATAATTTTTTATATAATAATAATTTATTATATTAATTTTTTTTTTTGCATAATCAGCAGTTATAAGTTATAAGGGATAAATTTAGAGACATTATCTTGAATGCCTGTAATATAAACATAATAATATAAATAAATATAATAACATTAATATAAATTATATATAAATATTTATTAATATAAATCATTTTAAATATATTTTTAAAAGCACCAAATTTTTCAATAAATCTAAAATATAACTCGTATAATATTTTATACTCACCACTAAAAAGTGATAACTTCACTCTTTAATGAGTCACGGTCTGCTTTTTAATTTTAGCGGCGAGCGCGTGGATCATAGCGCCGTCTCTGTAGGGAACTTTCTAGTGGTATTTTCGCAGGATAACCTTTGTGCTCATATCCCTGAAATCCACGCGGATTGCAGCGGTGCATGCTGGGAACGGCAGGTCTGTCGGAGTGCCTCATCGCCGCTCTCATTATTAAGGGCTGATTAGAAATTTGTGGTCACGATTAAATGTCAGCGAAAGGTCAGGAATTGTTATGCAAATGCTGAACACAAAACGTCGCCTGCGTTCGGCTCACTTCTGGAGTTCTGTCATCATTCAGGACGGGGGAAAAAAAAAAAAAACCTGGGGGTTAAAAATGCCCATCGCTGTTCGAATGAGGAAACATATTTTCCATCTGTTGACTGATAAGTGGCTGTGTATTCATCTGATCGTCTTCTCAGGCGGGTTGTTACACACAAAGAACTGTGGGTAGAAGAAGACGCTCTCATGTATGTGTTCTGCAGGAATAAATAATAATAATACACACTCTCCTTAATATATATATATATTTATTTATTTTATTTTTTTATGCATATATAGATATAGATATATATATAGAAATGTATATATATATATATATATATATATATATATATATATATATATTTTTTTTTTTTAATGCATATATAGATATAGAAATGTATATATATATATATATATATATATATATATATATATATATATATATATATATATGAATATTGTTTCTGTAAATTTTTTTATTATTTTATATAGTATTTTATAAAATATAACACACTGTACCATTCAAATTAATTTATTTTTATGATTTTAATAGAGGTGCATTATTTGCATCAAGACTGCATTTATTTAACTGAAAATGCAGCAAAGGTGTAGTTTATATATAATGTCCATATATTTCATATATAATATCCAATTTAAAACGACTGTTTTGTATTTGAATATGTTTTTTAAATATGGTATCAGTGAAAAAAAAATGCAATTAAACAAATATTAAATATATGTAAATTAATTTGAATATTGAATATGAAATTATGGCCGTATAAAAGCATATTTAAAAAAGGTGGGGTTATCCGTAATGCATTTCTGAAAAACGTGCAATTAATTCATTCGGGTTTTTTTTTAATTGATCGACAGCACCAGTCTGTACATTTTTCCTGTAACAGTGTCCTGTGTAGACAGCTGAGGTTTGGTTTCCTTCCAAAACAATCATGTTTTTAATCCCGTTGACACATTTGCACATCTGTGGGCTGATCAGTGATATTTATCCGCTCTACAGCGGCTGTTACGCGTATCAAGTGGTGTAATGTAGTTTGACACTATGGCACGACGCTCACGTCTCTGCTGCCGGAGTGAGGCGCGGGAACCCTGCTTTCGTGATGTTGAATACATTTTCTCAATTACCCGACGTTAAATGAGGTGAGCGCTGAATGTAATGTGTAAGAGTATTTGATAGTGAGAGTAGCGGTTAACAGGTTTTCATTATAATGTTGTCCTGGGTGCGCTAGTATATTGTTTTTTTCCCGTTTTGTAAATTGACTATGCAAAATAGAGTTCTGATATAATCTGAGAAATATATCTGTAATTATTCCCATTTATCTCAATGGACAGAGATTTATTTTATTTTATTTTATTTTTTATTTTTTTATTTTATTTTATTAATTTTTTTCTATTTATCTTATTTTATCTTATTTCATCTTATCTCTTTTTATTTTATTTTATTTTATTTTATTTTAAATTTTTTTATTTTATTTTATAAATTTTTTCTATTTATCTTATTTTATCTTATTTCATCTTATCTTTTTTATTTTATTTTACAAAGCCACTTAGCACTGAAACCGTTTTTTATTTTTTCTTCATTCTTGCTTGTTTTGCTATTCAAACCTGTTGAAACTGGTTCCCTCGACAAAAATAAAACTCAAATGAGACAATTAGTAATAAATAGCATAATGAATAACTGAACCGTAACGAAAAGAAATATAAAGCATGCATTTCTGTACGTTTCGAAATAAGGTGCATTAAAAGTCTATAAATCCTTGAATAATATAAATATTAATCTTAATCTTAAAATTAATATTAAGTCTAATAAATAACAGCTGCTGAAAAAAAAAAACCAGAGAGCCCAGGCTGGTCTTAGCTTGGGAGACCAGCTGGAACGACCAGTTAAAACCAGCCTGACCAAGCTAGGCCGGAGTTAGCTGTTTTTTTCAGCAGGACATGTATCGCTAAAGGTTTACTTTTAACAGCGACTAAGCCATATGATCTGGTCATATGATCTGAATTGGTAGCGTGAAAATGAGCATCTTCCATCCTGAAGGCAAATAACAATGTCGAGTAACTATATAACGCGGGAAACTATTAACAGGTTATTCTACAATTAATTGCACTATATATTATACACTACGATTGTAAAATACTGTAAATGAATAAACTGGTTAGCGCCTGTAGTCCCATTTAGCAACTTGTTAGCAACCGTCTTTTTAAAAAAACTTTTTTGTACGTTACGTAATGTAAAAAAGTCACAAGTGGGGTGTAGCTGGTGTGTTTTATGTCCTAGAGTAAAACCTATTTTTTTATTTTATTTTTGGCATGTTTTAGTTTATTTTATTTTATTTTGGTGGGAAATCGCTATGTACTTGGAAGCATTTTCCACAATTTTAGATGCTTTTTTTTTTCCCCGTCATTCAATAAGACCAACGAAATGAAATATGTGTATTAAAATATCATGTTTTCTCTTCAATTATTTCTATTTTTAACGATAAAGAACATAAACTGGTAACTCGATGGTTGCTATTTTGTTCCCCACAAGAAGCAAACCGTGAGCCATTACCATTGTGCCTTTGAGCAAGGCTCTTAACCCCAGGTTACGCCGAGGGGATTGTCCTTGTAATAAGTTCATGGCACTGCTCTACAGTGAGAACAAGTGAAAGTCATGGAAATAAATTTAGCCGACCCTCAAGAGAAGATTCTATTCTTCTTCAGGTTTGTGACCTGAACTTAAGTGTCTTAAAGAAAGGGCACTGAGGGGCCTGCAAGTGTTGAATACTAAAAGGAGAAAGGAATAAGTATGAACATTACTGGCAAAATAATTATTACTATGCATTTATTTATTTATTTAAATTAATATTTTTAAATCTAAATTAGATGTATGTTTTTATTTTATATCTATAAAATTGATTTAAATATACATTTTACATACATCTTTTATATCCAAAAAGTGTGGCGTCAATATTGTCAGCAACATTGTGGCTCAACCAATCACGGGAGTTTAGGGCTGGGCTCTGAGTTTGCTCAACCAATCACGTGACTTTAGGGCTGTCCTCTGAGTTTGCTCAACCAATCACGTGAATTTAGGGCTGTCCTCTGAGTTTGCTCAACCAATCACGTGAGTTTAGGGCTGGGCTCTGAGTTTGCTCAACCAATCACGTGACTTTAGGGCTGTCCTCTGAGTTTGCTCAACCAATCACGTGAGTTTAGGGCTGGGCTCTGAGTTTGCTCAACCAATCACGTGACTTTAGGGCTGTCCTCTGAGTTTGCTCAACCAATCACATGAGTTTAGGGCTGGGCTCTGAGTTTGCTCAACCAATCACGTGGCTTTAGGGCTGTCCTCTGAGTTTGCTCAACCAATCACATGAGTTTAGGGCTGGGCTCTGAGTTTGCTCAACCAATCACGTGACTTTAGGGCTGTCCTCTGAGTTTGCTCAACCAATCACGTGACTTTAGGGCTGTCCTCTGAGTTTGCTCAACCAATCAAGTGAGTTTAGGGCTGGGCTCTGAGTTTGCTCAACCAATCACGTGACTTTAGGGCTGTCCTCTGAGTTTGCTCAACCAATGGCAGAAAGAGAGAGTGGGAAACATGTTTGAAAATAGACATTGTTACATTCAGTTTGGTACAGATTTTATTTAATTTTTATCAGCTTTCTTTACCCTAGTACTGCGCAACCAATTTTATCCATTATCAATTGGCCTGGGGTTTCAACCTATGACCTTTTTGATCCCGTGACCTACCTACCTTTCATACTTTTTCCTTGACAGGAAATCTCCTCAACATTTACCAAGAAACCTGTTATGAGGGACATTCTTGTCACTGATAAAGGTCTGTATTTTGGTACATTCTGTATGTTAGTTGTCAGATGCAGTGAACTTCTGAATAGTTCTCTGCTACATTCAGTTACAGCCGAAGAGGAAATAGGCTCCATTTGCCTTGTAAGTGGCCTGTTTTGGCGACATGCCACTGCTGATCTTGTATTCTTCAGCCGGCGCATTGTTGTACCAAACTGCTTAAATGCTTATTGCATTAGAGATGAAAGGATGTCTCGTGTCCAGCTCGCTTGTGGAAGTCAGCATAATAAATTAAAAATATGATGGCAAGCATTTGGCCTCCATACTGCTGTAAAATACATGAGCTGGGTTTCATCTGTGTGCTTTTTATTACCAATTTAATCAACAGAATTTGATTTATGAATTATTATGCTTAATTACACTCACAGGCTCTGTAGTTTGTCTATTTTCTCTCCCAAACAAGAGCCCCTCTTTACTGTAACTGCCATTACCATGCTTTACCGATTAACAGAAGCATAAAACCTGACAGAAAACATTTTGAATAATTTGTAAATAATTGGTTAAATGGCCAAAATGTTTTCTTTTTTTTTTTCTTTCTTTCTTTATTTTTTATTTTTGCTTTAAATAACAATGGAAACAAATGTTAAAGTTTTTGCCCAAGAAAAGTGCAATTAACATTAAATAAATAAAACAATTAATTTTGAAGTAGAAAAATTAAAACAGCATTTTCTTGTTTCATTTTCTGTTTTATTTACAACCTCAAAAAATCGTTACTTTTACTGAAATATGAGTTTCAACTATAAAAAATGATGTATTAAAAAACAATAACTAATGAAATTGTCAAAATGGAACAAAATTACTTAAACATTACTTTAAATTAAATGAAATTAAAATGTTAAATATAACAAAAACTAATTATATATATATATATATATATATATATATATATATATATATATATATATATATATATATATATATATATACACTAATTATATATATATATATATATATATATATATAAATATAAATATATATAAATTTCTTAAAAATTACTTATAATTAAATGAAAAAAAAATATATATATATATATATATATATATATATATATATATATATATATATATAATTTTTTGTTATATTTTAATTTCATTTAATTTAAAGTAATTTTTAAATAATTTATATATATATTAGTATATTAGTACAATGATACTAAACTATTACACTGATTGATCTAGATATAAAACTACTGTAAAAACTAGTATAAAAATAATGCCAGGTTTGCCAGGTTTTGATTTTTGACCTTTTTATGACCTTTCCTAGCTTATAAATAATTGCTTATCTGTTTTACATAATACTGGTGATGTTCTAATTTTTTTTCATGAAAGGAGATTGTTCGTCATGATGCTTGCTGAAGTGTTTCAGTTAGTGTTTATGTTCTGCCCAGTTCTTGAACTTTCGGCATGAGAGCGTTTGCTGAGGCTCGTGTGCTCAGTGTGTCATGATGCTGGACGTAGCAAAGTGTCTGAATGCGTTCATGCATAAAACCCCTCTGTACATTAATACACTACACTAGAGAGTCCACAGACTGCTGCGTGTGTGTGTGTGTGTGTGTGTGTATCTGAATACTGAGAGAATATGACACACAGAGATCAGGTGACTGTTGAGGGTCATTGCTGTTAGTCATTTTGTGTTACAGCTCTGTGGTTTGGGTTTTTTATATATATAATGCTGTGGGGACTCCATTTTTGTTACGCCCTGAATATTTCCATTCGTGGTGACTCTGACACTGGTCGGCACATCAGTTTCTAGTCCTGCAGATAAAACCTGGTGTACAGCCTCTCTGGATGCTGTCTACATACAGTGCTATGTGCTCAATAGAAATAAGATCAACTTTAAAGTAATTAATACATATATAGCGAAGCTCTTTAAAGGAATACTGTTGATTCTGCATATATAAACATTAAAGAAAGAAATTGCATTTATTTATCAGTTTTACTAAAATATTGTAAATGCTATAAATGTATATGTGTAAAATTTTTGCAATATTATAAAATAAATAATAGTACTATTTGTTATTTATAGAAACAATTGATTTTTAGTTTTCATTTTGTATTACTTTATCTGTGTTATACTGAGTTTCTGTGCCATTTAATTTGAACAACTTTTTATTTTAATAATTTGTATTAAATAATTGCAAATATTAAATATAATCCCAGTACTACATACTTTTTAATATATATATATATATATATATATATATATATATATATATATATATATATATATATATATATATATATATGTGTGTGTGTGTGTGTGTGTGTGTGTGTGTGTGAATATATAATATTATGATTAGAAATTATAAAACATAATATTATACAAATGTAAACGAATTTGATATTAATATAGATACATAGGATATTTGTTATATATAATAACAGAAAGAAAGTTATATGAATGTTATATTAAATTTTATATTATTAAAGTAAATGAGACTTTTGAGGAATTTCATGAATTCATAATAATAATAATGCGCAGAAAATCAATAGAGAGAGAATTGAGAAAATGTATTATTTCTCATTTTGTTTTTAGTTTTCCTATTAAGGAGCTTCAGTAGCAAATAATATGTATATGTAATAAATATTTTTCGGTTGTATCACTGACGTGGGGCATCTCGGGGGACAGTTTTTGACTAGTTTTATTTCAGGTGGACAAGAAATATAAAGTGGCTGTTAAAAATAGAAACGCACACATCCGGCACTGCGTTAGATATCGGCCGAAGCGATTGATCTTATAAGGCAGCATAATTTTGCTGCCAAGTATTTGGAACGGCCTCGAGTCTGGAGCTCGCCTGTGGTGCTTAAAAATGCTGCGTAGGTAGGCAGCCCGGTCGGGTTTGGAACGGAGCCATTCTCTCCTGTCAGATGTCTTTGAGGGAGCAAATAGGAGACCAAAGTGACGTTTTGTTGCACTAAATGAAATGAGAATGGCAGCGGAATATACGGCCTGCAGCGCCGATCGCTCCGGCTCGCTCCTGAGTGCCACTGACATTTCCAGCGGATGACGACACAGATGGTACTGAAGCCGGTGATTAGTCTCTGCATGTCTCTGCATTTACGGCCATTTCAACGGTAAATGTCAATTATCATTGCGCTTCTATTCGTCAGCTAACCTTCACTTCTGAGTATGAGCTCTCTTTATCTTTTCACTGCCTGCCTATACGACAGTGTGAGTTCGTTTCAGTGAAGAGTTCACCTTAAACCGAAAGTTCATTTGCTTACCCTTGCGTTGTTCCAAACTTGATTTTATACTCTACGTTCAAAGCTCGTGGCAGTCTTTGCAAAGAGAAACCACTAAAAAAGCCACTACGGAAAAAGAACCATATCATTTTTTGACTGAAACTCGTGAACAAATTGCGGTTTTGAAGCTGATCTTTTTGATGAGTCATGTGAGTGAGTGATTCAGGCAGGAATTGCATCGATACGGTTAATGACTGGAGTTAATCTGCAAAAGTGAATAAACGAAGCGTATCTAGTCTTTCTTGTCATACAAAAAGTGCCATTTTATGAATCATAAAAGTGGTCCATATGTGACTGTATTCAACGTTTTCTTAAGTCATGAAATTGATTTTTTCGATAAACTGATTACAACTCATGAACGATTCGATTTGAATTCAGCCTGTCAAGCACATTTTTTATGTAAAAAGAATTAAAAAAGGGGTCCGTATAAATAATCAAATGTCATTTAATAGTTTTGTCTGAGGAACTCACAATCGTTATCTTTTTGATAAATCGGTATGTGAATCAGTGAGTTTTGAGTTGAACTCACTGATTCGATCCGTTAATAATGGGAAGCTTTTAAACAAATCCTTCAAGCTGGTTTTGTGAAAAGAATTTAGATGTTGGACTCGAATTTAATTTTATCTGCTTCTCAATCTCATTGACTCTGTGAACTTCTGTGACCAGAACAAATCGTTCAGGCTGGCTTTGTGAATTGAATCAACAGAATAATTGATTCAGATTGATTCAAAATAATCATCTGTTTGTGAATCAGACTAATTAGTTTCTCAAACTTAACTATTGTGACCAGATCACTGAATCAGTCAGTTTGAGAAACGGCTAAGATTTGTGGTCCATGTGTATGTATCCATATTTTAATGAATCAGTGTGTGAATGATTGATGATGATATGGCTTTTGAGCTGATTCGATCTGTGTGCATCAGTAAGCTTGTAAATCAATCATTCGCAATGTTTTGTGAACGGATTCAAAGACAAGCTATAGTCAAATTAATGATTTATTTAGAAATCTGATTCATTTGGTTCTCAACCTCGCTGATTCGGTCAGTTTGAGATTCAGATTGCTCAGTTTTGCCTACATGCGAAGTTTTCTGAAGTCGTTCAATGGATTTGTTAGAGGAACAGACCAAATCCCATGAATGAATCAGATCTTTTTGATGAACGAGTAAATTAAAGACACTCGCTGATTTGATCGGATCACAATCAGAAGATTTTCAGTGAATATCAAGCTTCTGTTTCTGTGGTTTCTTCCGTACCAGTCTGTAGTAAGACTGCACATTGTCCTGCCTGTCTCTCGCTGCGAGGCCGGCCCGGTCTCCGCGGTCGTCTGTCTCAGCCTGTGCTGCTGATTCAGGCAGCTTGTACTCCACCACAGACTGCGTTTCCCGCGGTGCGTCTGAATCTCTGCTGTTCCTCCTGTGGCGGATGCGCAGCTGCTCAGGAGTTGTTCTCAAACTGATGCCGAATTGGGAGATTTGTCACTCCGAGCTCCAGCAGCTCCAGCGGTACTAACAAAACAAGGGAAATAAACATTAAAGTCACAGTCTGCGGCGTTTAGGGTGTTTAGACCGAATAAATCACTATCTTTGGATAACTTAAGTGTTGTGATGGTTTTTTTAATACTTGGAGTGCCATTGTATATAATCATGTAGTCATAGTTTTACTATTTTGTTTTACTGTAGTGCTTTTTATTTAGTGAAACGGCATCTGTCCAATTTGAGACCATTATTGCCTTTTATCGAAAGGTGCAGCAGAGAATAGACAGGAAATTGTATGGAAACAGGAAATGACACGAGCTGAACTCGAATATGTGTTGCCAGTCGGAGCAGAATTGCATCACCCTTGAACTGACCCGAAGGCATGTTTTAACCAAGCCAATAATTTCTTCAACCAATCATGCGCTAATGCTGTGGTTAACATTACTAAAATACCTCATTGCTCATTGATTATTATCATTAATATCAAATCTTATTATCCAAACGCAATGATCCGAATTGTCAGTCCCAAACTGGAATTTAAATGTATTTGGTTCATATGTGTATGTATCATATCTCAACATATATAAGCTCCAGTTTGTCTGCATATTCTGCCTTCAGCGCAGGAATCGATATTATGGTCTGATGTAGGGAGAGTTCGGAAAGGAGGCGTAGTTCAGCTAGAAATCGCCCGCCTACACTGCTTATTCCTGGCCCGTGCTGTGTCTAAAACAAATAAAAGTCTATTTCTGATTCACTCAGCGTACAATAATCCCGCTCATGTGGAGCCGAGGCTTTTCCAGTGAGGAGTCATTTGAGGGAAGAGGGATTGTATTGCTCTCCGTCTGAGAGGTAATTAATTTCAATTCCATTCATTTGTCTCTTTGCCTGACATTTTAAGCGCTGACACTGATGTGGAGTTTATATGGATTAATACCCGGCTCATTCCCGTTGTGGCATTAACCTGCTTTTGTGTATTATCTGAGAAAAACAGACCCGAACGCGAGCATGGCTGACCCACATCATTACCCTGAACATGAACAAATGTTTACAGGTAATCTCAAGTTAATGTGACATCTGATATTCATTTACACGAGTGCGGCCTGTTTACTGTCCTTCACGAGGAACCACAAAACAAAAGACCATTGTAGTATTTAATAAAGATGCTTGTGTTATCGGTGCACACACCATTTTACTGTCTAAATGAGAAAACCGAGGAAATGTAAGGACTGAAAGCTCTTCTCGTGCTGAAAAACGTACGGCAGGTGAAATTTAAAGGAATAGCTCACCCAAAAATGTGAATTCTGACCTCATTTTTGTCGAAAAGGACGTGAAAACATCGTAAGCATTGTCCATATGAAATCGAAATGTTCGGCCAGATTGATTAGTTTACCTGCATTGATAAATTGTAGAAAATTGGATTAATTCGCTTCTCTAACGCGACTTTGAATCAGTGTGACCAGAGTCATCAAACCGGTCTGATTCATTTAATGAATTTTGGTGAACCGAATCAACAGATTTATCGAAAAGCTTGACTTAAAAGAATGATTTCGATCACGTTTCACAAGAATGGGTTCTCAGTCAGTCATCAAACGTATACTCAACTGTCAACTGCTGGCTTAATTAGTCAGATTAATTAACAAATCACAGAATTTGTGTTTTAAATCGAAATTTTAATGGAAAAGAACGATGCTTTACAAATCGGGTTATCAAACTCGCTGATTGACTTGTAACACGGTCACATATTGCAGCTAGGTCAGAACCCTTTGGCGTCATGTTTCAGTGCCAATTTAGCATTATTTTTCAATGTGCAGGGTACTTTGAGGTACTCCAATACTTTAAATAAGAAACCCTTGCCACCAGTATGCTGACGCGAGTAATGAGATTGCCATTGTTGCATATGTGTTGGGGTTTTATTCTATTTTTTTAATTTTTTTTATGCAAACAGTCACAACAGTAAAGTCGAAAAATTATACTAAAGGTGTACTCTGTGCATGAAGAACTGACGCCAAAGGGTCCTGACCGGCAGATTTAGGGGTGCATTACCCAAAAAACAGTGTTAGCTAAACTATGGTGGTAAGTTCCATTGAATTCTATTGGTAACCATTGGCTCCAGTTTCATGAACAAATCATTCACGCAGGTTTTGCATATCAAGTTTTAATGGAAAAGATTGACTCAAAAGAATGATCTGTTCACGAATTAGATTACTTTGGTGAACAAACTCGCTGCCACAACTGCGGCCGTATCATTACTTCGAGAACCAAATTCATCTGATTATTTTACAAATAATTCAGACTAAGATTAAACTGTTCATGAATTTTGACTGGTTTTTCAGACAGTTTGAGAACCAGACCGGACAGATTTGTGAAAGAGTCACTGATGAATCAGACCCAATTTGTGAATTCAGAGTCATTAGTGATTAGTCGAAACGACTGATTCAGAAGATTTGTTTACCAGCTGAATGTTGCAAATTCTCTCATTAATCTGTGAGACATAAATAATTACTTACGGTTTCACTCTGTTTCTCACACAGATAAGACTTTATCGTATGACCTCATAAGATGCAAAACATAGGCATATAAACTATAATACTTTTAAAAAGCTTGAATACTTTCGAGATTCGTTGTCCATTCATTGCATGAAATGCAGTCCCCAGTATATCCCTTTTAGTAATATGGATTAGTAACAACCTGAGGGTGAATGAATGCTGCCAAAATTTTGGTTTTGAACTGTCCCTTCAATCCTGAAAAGGCCATGTTAAGACTCTCGGATCTGACCAGGGGTAGGTTAATCATTATTCACAATTTTTTATTTTATTTTTTTAAATTGAAACTTGTTTATTTATTCTGAAACAGCCTTGTTGGGTTTTTCCAAGGCCTGTGTGGATGAATACACGCTCTCGATGGGAGAGCACGAGTGGGCCAAACCCCTCTGGGTGTTGAGAGGCTTCTCAAACAGAGACCAACAAAAGCTTAATCAAGCATCATTCAACAACCCAAATACCACAGCACTCTTTACAACACACGCGTCTGCACGAACACTCAGGGTTATTTTGGAAAAAAAAAAAAACCCCACTGCATTACAGTTTATATTTGCTTTCATTGCTGTTCAATTTCGGTTTAGTTTTGGTGGTGCGTCGAAACCTTTATTTATCCTTAGTTTTGAACCGCAAACCGTTCCATCTGCCCATGATGACACATACTTTATGAGAAGCTGCTCCGTCTTCTCAAAACAGCGCCGTCAAAGTTTACGTTTAATTCGTTGAACTCGTATAAACACATGCTGTAGTATATGCGGAGCAAATTGCGCTGTAGCATGACTCCTGGGGCATTTATGATTCAGCAGCACGGATTGATTCGCTTAGATCTCATGTCAGCCTCCAGTGACCCCCCCCCAACAACTACTCACTGTTTCTCCAAAGATTGCAAAGTTCAGAGCATAAAATCTTTGAAATATATTCAAGTTTTGTTAGAGGCCTTTTGGGTCAACTAAATGAGACGCGAGTGCTTTTTTTTCCCCTATGATTTAGATGTTTCATAAAGACAGTGGTGACATTTTTTGCTGGTCCAGTATTATTAGCTTTATTTAAATACTGTAACGGTATTTTAATTAATACTTTTAATATTAAAAGTTTTTTTAATATTTTGATTGTTTGTTTTGCTCATTTTTATTATTTCAATCTAGTTTTTCATTTCTTCAAAATTATCACCCGGATCTGTCATCGAATACATTAACGTATAGCTTCATTTTAATTAACTTAAAAAACACAAGAACAGTAACATTTCAAATTATCTCAGTGATCACTTGAACATATTTTTATTTTTATTTTACTTTGTATTTATTTCATTATGCTACTGTCAAAAGTTCAGTGAATAATGCATTTAATTATTAAATTCTTGAATTTAAATTTGAATATATATATATATATATATATATATATATATATATATATATATATTATCAAGCTTTTATTATTTGTACTGTAGTGTACATTTACAGATTCAGTTTAGAATTCATCCCATTTCTTTCTCTTCTGTTTTTCACTGCTACTTTTTTTGTCTTATGTTTACGATAATGTGCCGCACTGTTTCGTGCAGGGTTTGAGACACAAAGCCTCAACCTCAGCCCTGGCTCTCTTTTATTAAGCTCTGTTGTGCTGCAGTGTCTGCCGTTGATGGATGGTGTGCTGCTCTGGCTCTAGCTGCAGTGTACGGCGCCGGCTTCCGAAGGTGCGTGAATCTCTCTCTCTCTGTCTAAACGCCCCCTTATTTCAAAGCGGCTTTCAAAAGCAGCGTCTTTGTCGTACGTTATTATGATTTCCCCCGGTGAAGGCCGACGGCGTCAGCCCGCCGCCCCGTGAGCACGCGTGCGAGGCTATCAAAGGACGCGGCGGTGCTGGTCACAGCACCCAGGAGCATAGCTGGTCACCAGCAGATGTTGTTTTGGATGCAGATCCCCAGCTTGCGTTGCCAGTGTTTTGACCAGGCCTGTTACTGCTGTCAGTACTCATGAAGTCAACATAGCATCAAAATGTATGGCTTTTCCTTTCTCAGTCCATATGCTTGCTTATTATGAACGATTCATCATGTTCCGACGAAGAAACAGGTTTTATAATAGGCCTGCTTAAAACGACTTTTCATTTAGATGACATTATCGAGGCTGCTAATATTTCAGCCAGTAGGTGCGCTCCACAAAACGAATGCTACATTGCTAAATCGAGTATTCTTTACCAGGTCCATTTTTTGCTGTATTTAATAGGAAATGATTTTTTTTTCTTATTATAAATCCGTGCCTAGTTCTTTCGTGAACATTGGATGCTGGCTGATGTGATGATATTTGCAGCTTAAACCTGATTGGTTCTTTATAATTAATAATAAATGCCAATTTTTACCAATCGTATTTTTGCTTCAGTACATTACATTTTACATCCTTCTTTCTTAATACACACTGTATGCCTGATAATGAATCATTCATGATGTTTTAACCAATGGGTGCCTTCAATAGGGTGTCGGTTCATTTTCACTACCTAACACCTAACAAGTCCTAACCTATGTTGATTTTTTTTTTTCACTGAATATACTTTTCATTTGCAGATGTCATATTGCACAAGTACAATGAGGCGCTATGTTGGTTTTCGTGTCGGTTCTGTTAATGAAGTTTCTGTTAAACCAGATTCTGACGGCGCAAGTCATTAACATTCTTACCGCTAACTGCTGTACGCGAACAGTTAATTAGCTGACTCATTGGCTACCTTTTGTTCAGTAGTTGAAGTAATACCTGGATTATGTGTCTTTTAATTGAGGGTAGGCCCTTGAAATGACTATATGAAGCCTTGAGGATTGAATAACAAAGAGTTGCTCTGTGAGCAAACCTTTCATAATGCCACATGTCAAAGCAACGGCAACGATAGCAGAAAATTCAGAACTGAAGAAATGCTCTTTCACTTCAGGAGTCTGAATTCGAATTGTATTAGACAGGCCCAACTAAAAGTTTACTTGAAATTTCAGACGAGGCTCTTCTTCAAAGTTTGCCTCAACTAGTTAAAAATAACTAAATGACTCAGTCAAGCGTAACCTCTTTTCCTAATGCCGTAACTGCATGTTCCCAGTTTATTTTCAGTGGCAGAGAGGCGGCACAAAGAGCACGGCTTATCAAGCTTGTGCAAAGTCCTGCTTCTTTCTCATGCAAGACTTTGAGTATAAGACTTATCTATTCGTGTCATTGACATCAATCAGAAGTCGATTTCACGAGCAATCAGACGACTTTAACTTGGCTCCCAAACTAACTTTCCGTTTCCGAACGAATCGCGCGGTTTATAGATCTGCATAGGCCATTTTTATATCGTTTTCGGCTTTATTAGATCTTAAGCACAAGATGTATTGTACAAAATGCCTGTCATGACACATGGTTAATTTTTCATTTCCAATTTTTTTTTTACACCCAGGTGTATCTCAGATCTCTGGATGTTTGGCAGACGGTTCACCTTGGATGACCACCTTTCATTTGAAGCTGTAACTGAGCTGTTCTTCGGTCCAAAAGTGATCCTCGCCAAGATCTCGCCATCTCTACAGACAGCTCAATCATCTCTCTCGCTGAAAGTCAAGGTCCTTGGCATTACACGAGATGAGGATCTGGCACAGGCACCGGTGTACCAGCCATGACTTTCTTGCTCTGTTAAGACCCCAGTCATCTAGGAGATCCCAAATATGTTTTGAATAGAAAAAATGGCTCCCTCTCAAATCATTAATGTGAATTTGAAGTGATTTGGCTGCTGGAATTGGACTGACAGGGATAGGAATTTAAAGAAATTTTACATAGATAATGTATTTTGGGAAATCTATCCAACATGTGTTTGTTCTGGGCATCAATTGTTTTATTGTTCACTTTTTCTCTCTATTGTTTGTTCTCTCTATCATCCATTCTTCTATAATTAGTTTTGTTGGTTTAGTTGTTCATTGTTCTGTCATTTGTTTGTTTCCTCATTCTATCTATCTATCTATCTATCTATCTATCTATCTATCTATCTATCTATCTATCTATCTATCTATCTATCTATCTATCTATCTATCTATCTATCTATCTATCTATCTATCTGTCTGTCTGTCTGTCTGTCTGTCTGTCTGTCTGTCTGTCTGTCTATCTATCTATCTATCTATCTATCTATCTATCTGTCTGTCTGTCTATCTATCTATCTATCTATCTATCTATCTATCATTTGTTTGTAAGTTTGTTTGGTCGTTCATTCATTTGTTTGATCATTTATTGTGTCTATCTATCTATTGTTTGTTTGTTCATTCGTTCGTTCATTGTGTCATTCTATCTATCTATCTATATCTATCTATCTATCTATCTATCTATCTATCTATCTATCTATCTATCTATCTATCTATCTATCTATCTATCTATCTATCTATCTATCTATCTATCTATCTCTCTATTGTTAGTTTGTTCATTCATGGTGTCTATCTATCTATTTGTCTATTCTTTGTTCATTCGTTCATTCATTGTGTCTATCATTTTGGTTCATTCGTTCGTCCATTCTGTCATTCTATTGATCTCTATCATTTGTTTGTAAGTTCGTTTGTTCATTCGTTCGTTCATTTAATCATTCATTGTGTCATTCTATCTATCTATCGTTCATTCGTTCGTTTGTTCATTCATTCGTTCATTGTGCCATTCTATCGATCTGTGTATCATTTGTTTGTATGTTTGTTCGTTCGTTTATTCGTTTGATTATTCATTGTGTCATTCTATCTATCTGTCGTTCGTTTGTTCTATCTATCTATCTATCTATCTATCTATCTATCTATCTATCTATCTATCTATCTATCTATCTATCTATCTATCTATCTATCTACATTTTTTTAAAGTTTTGAGTTTTTAGATTTCTCAATGATTCACAGCCCTAATGAAGCTGCTTCCTATTCTGTTCTAGTGTTCTAGTCCTGATGCACCAGGCAGATGTTCAGCGCTCATCATCTACCACAGCTTGACTGCAGTCTCAGCACAATTTGTCTTCAGCACTCCCCTAAAGTTCAGGTATCATTCTATCTATCGTTCTATCGATAAGCATCTTCTGAATGCTGCGAATGCACAGAAAGTACAGCAGAGATTATAGTGCAAGTTCAGGTTGTGGCAGCTGCTCTCGAGTTTCAAATACATCTTCGTTTCCACTGAAATAAGAAGTGATTGTATAACAGAAAATGCCTTTTACGTGATTGTTGCGTTGTGGAATTGCACACGCATTAAGGAAGCGCCAAACCGTTCCTTTTAAAGCGGGTTTCTGCTCCACAGAACTATTAATTTATTCATCATGTAATAAAAGTCTTGTGTGAATGATTTGGCTTTAAAATTGTTCAGCAGAAAAGCAGGCCTCTGACAGCTCCTGCTCTAGTGCCGCGTGCGTTGAGCTCCGTGCCAAAACTGGGAGATAACGAGCCCCCTGATGATCATTAGCTTGAATGACTGTATAATGAGCCTGGAAAATATGCAGAGGTCAGAGAGGAAGGCCTCTATTAAAAGCATTATTAAACCACAAGGGTCAAAGTTCAGGACGACGAGAGTCAAGGAGTTTTCTGAGGTCCGGTTTTGGAGGAACTCAGTGGTCAGCTGTCATAAGCTGCGCTCAGATTCTCCACACGCAGGGTTTTATGCTTTAAAATGACGTAAATTCCTATTTTTATTTATTTATTTGATTTTATTAGTTTTTTTATATCTAGCATTAATTCTGTCATTCATTTGTGGTCTGTCTGTCTGTCGTTATATAATTTTATTTAAATGTAATCGTATTCAAATATGAAATAAATATTTGTATTAAAATATTAAATAAATACATTATATATTAAATAAATGCAAAAATAAAGTCATTCTTAAATGTATTTATTTATCTGAAAAAAATTCTCTTTGTTTTTAAGCATTTTTCAAATGTGAAATTAATATGAAAATAAATAGATGTTATTCATTATTGTTTCTATTATATTTGAAAACATTGAATATGTATATTGCATTTAATTTCTGTATTATATATATATATATTACAATAATGTATATGTATTAATTCCTGTTTTATTTATGTTTATTAGTTTGTTTGTTTATCAAAAAAAATATTTATTAAAAGACTGAATTAATATTTTAAGCTAGTGTAGATCTTGGCGCTGATGTTTGATCCCAACCATTCCAGAAAGTCATTTTCAATTTTTTTTTGCCCTTTATATATAAACAGAGTAAAAAACAAACGCAAGCAAGCATAGAATATGACCTGCCAAGTCATTTTTATGCCATAAACAAAATGGACAAGGCAGCATTGCTTTTCAATATCATTACAAGACATTTGGCGTAATGGTATTGGATTGAAATGGCATAGATTGATGGCGGGACGCCGAAAAGGAGTAGGAACGTTCCCTTTAAATGAACTCCTATTCCCGCTTGAGCTCTCAGCTAGTCCCCCATCTGCTGTCCGGCCAAGTGAGTTATTTAGCCATCGCAGGACCATCAGGGGTTCAAAGGAAATGATATCGCTCTGTTATGTACCAGTCATCTTCAGAGGGGTTAAAGCATTTGAGCGCTCGGTTCACATCAATTCTCCCGCTCGCTGCAAACAGGCACACGCGCGTCTCACAGCCGGCCAGGTTCCTCCCGGGAGCCGCGTTTCACGAGACTCTCTAAGGTCAGGCCTTCTGCGCCTGGGATCCGCGAAACACTGCGGCGTCTCTCTCGCTCTGGAATACGGCAGCAAATGCTAAATTAGGACACAGAAAGCCTTCATTCCAATAAAGCCTCGGTCTCCTGAGTCAACGGACAAAAAGATCAGGGTTTGCTGGAGGAGGTGGTAAATTATTCATGGCTTTATACGATTTGCTGGGAGCAATTCTCTCCCTCTCTCTCTGTTTCGCTCCTCTAGTCGTTCTCTAGAAACTTTCCCTCCACCTGCCAGTCAAGACCTCCGCTTTCCCGGCATTTGTTTGACAGGATCTGAATATTGTGTCTGAATGTTTGAGCCAATCAGAAAACTAGATACCGTGACATTCGTCCTGGTAAAATCTGTCAACAATTCCATCTCTTTTTTTTTTTTGTTTAAGTTGTTTACATACTGTTTTATGCCCAGAAATCCTGCACCGCTGCTGTATGTTATACGTCAAATTATACATTTTCATATTGCTTTCATTTTGGCATTTTTATACAAAATGTAACGTTTTTAATGTCTGTAAAATGCCTAATTTTCACAGAAAGGCTGCATTTATTTGATCAAAAATGCCATAAAAACACATTGTGAAGACATATTTCTCTTTTAATATATTTTGAAATTACTTTTAATTAAAATGTACTTTATTTACCTATTTATTTATTTGCTGTTCAATCACTTCTTATTGATATTAATGTCTAATGTCTAATTAATTCATATTAATGTCTGTAACAAAAAAAAGAGATTCTTTGAAGTATCTTGACATAAATGCCATTCATTATAACATTATAAAAAAAAAAAAAAATTCTACTTTGTCACTTTAATGCATCCCTGCTGTTTGAAAGCATTCGTTTCTTTCCAAAAAAGTATATTTTCTGCAACATTTCTGCAGTTTAGCACATTTTTACCAACTTAAAACTCATTCAATGAAAGGATTCTTTTAAAATGTTTACACTGGCGAATATGAATGAAATTTCATTTTAAACGTTCGCACACAAACACGCAGGCCTTCGCAGGCTTGCATAGAAAAAAAAAAAAAAATCAGAAGTTTGTTTGAAAACTGTGGATGGCAACGGTTGCTATGGCCGGAACGGTCAGTAATGTTTTTAAAGCGGGGCTTAGCGAAGGGTCAATTTACATAAAAGGTCAATCCGGTTCAATCCGTGATCAGTTTCAGCTCGAGACAAAGAATGTGAGCAAACAAACAAGAACCTTTGTTGCCTGCTGAACGAGGATATCTGAAGATTCTCCTGGAGGCTTTTATCTCCTGTGCAGAAACTTTCTAAAGTCACACTGATCCTGGGCTTTGATCCTGAGCTTTCTGTTCTACAGCATCCTCTTCCTCTCTCTTCTTCTCCACAATCCCATCTCTGTCTCTCTCCTTTTTTTTCCCCCGTTCTCTGGTCTTTCTACTCCACAGCGTCATAGACACTGTCCCCTCATTCTCTCTCTATCAGACTGGAGCTGTTGAGTCCTAGGCTAACAAATTGCACAGGAACATAGAGGATCCATCAATGTCATACGTGTGTAGAATTGATTGAGGGAGTCAACTAACACCGGAAAGATCAGTGTGTAATCATTATTTTTGTCTTGTTTTCCAAGTGTCAACACGCTTAAAACACAATACGCTTTCTTTGAAGCAAAAATAAACGAACGCTTTCATTCAGCGAGGACGCATTAAATTGATCAGAAGTGACGGGAAAAATATTTCGAATGTTTTTCTTTCAGATTTCTATTTCAAATAAATACTGTTCCTTTGAGCTTTCTGTACATCAAAGAAACTTTGGGGGGAGTTTAAGCAAAAACATTACGCAGCTGTTTTCAACATTGATAATAATAATAAAAAACGGCATATGATGCTGAGAAAATATATATATATATATATGAAAATATATTACGGTACAAAACAAAAAATTAAAAAATTTTATAATAAATAGTTTACTATATATTTATTCAAATAATGCAGGCTTGTGAGCGTAGCATTCATTGTGATCATTTAATAATTGATATATTTTAATTGCATTAAATTTATATATATATATATTAAATAACTGTATATAACAAATTTTACATATACAAATTTTTACTTGAATAATAGGGCAGTGGGTAGGATTAGGGTTCTGGGGTAGATATGTATCACATGGAAGCTAAAACTGCGTATTATATGTACGTCGACAAATTTAGTATGATATGCATGGCAAAACTGCGTATTATATGCACAGCGACAATTTTCTTTTATTATATGCACACGAAAACTGCGTATTATATGTGCGCCAGCGAACAACGTGTCATATGCGAACCAAAACCGCGTGTTGTTTTTGCACAGCACCGAATTTCATACCGCACGCAAGCCAAAGCAGCGTATCACACGTACACCAACAAACATGGTATCGCATGCACGCCAAAACACGTGCACGTCATATACACGCCAAGCACGTGCATGCATCCTGTCATATCACTCCATATAGTGCGTTTTCGAAAGAAGTCAGTCTAAGCGCAAATCTGGTTTTCTTCGCGAAACAATGTAAAACATACAGATGAAGAAAATCAGGATTCCCCCGTCTAGGAGGAACCATTGAGATGTTCCAGAGATCTCATTTGAAATTTTCCTTCCCTGTGGGACAGTTTGTTCCATCAGAAAACAGCTACTGTGATGGCAATGAAGAGAACAAATGTGATTGGTGCATCTTTGTCTCTCTCTCTCTCTCTCTCGGTTTCCCACACTCCACTTCCTCCCTCCACCTTGTGCCGTCCTCTCTCTCTCTCTCTCTCTCTCTCTCTCTCTCTCTCTCTCTCTCTCTCTCTCTCTCTCTCTCTCTCCGCTGGCTGACTGTAGGTACGCCCTCTGCTCGAGTGTGTGTCGGTGTGGTCGGAGCGTGCTCGCGTGTGTTCATGCGTGTTGGAAGCAGGTGGATGACGGATGCGTCTGCAAGCTCTCTGCTTTTCGTGAGTCCGGAGCATTCTGGATATAATTCCTCCCCTTTGGATACGGACACACATCAGGACGACCGCCGTCAAACATCCCGGTGAGAGGTGTTTTTACACTCTTCTTCTCAGTTTGCGCTTTTGGGCAGGTGCGCGCTGGGCTTGGCATCAAACGAGGCGGCTTTGATTATTTTTATTTTTTTTGAGCGCAAGATATCCGTTAATATTTCAGGCATCAAAGCGCGCCGCGTCTATATTTAGTCCGGAGAAATGCTGGTATGTTCGGATAGCAGCCAGTTTCTGTTTGCACAGGACAGGCGGATCGTTTAAAGAGCGGGAAGGGAGGGGCGTTGTGGGTACAGCTGACACATCTAGAGAGAGAGAGAGAGAGAGACAGGTAGAGAAGGCTCTGAGAGACTGTAATGAACATCAATATTTATTAGATTCAGCCACTTCAGCCTTAATTTCTCTCGGTGCGCTTGGAAACTAATAAGAGAGAAATGCGATTAGGGCGGAATAGCAGTTTCCACTTCTCTTCCCTCCAGATACGAAGCTTAAAAAAACGTCCTGAGGGACATTAATGTGTTGCAGGAGCATATATTATAGCTGGCCCCGAGCCTTGTTTATCCCTTGATTAGTAGCTATAAGCTGCATGATGCATGCCCAAAACGTTGGCAAAAACACGTTTTAGATATGAATGCAGCTATTGAAGGTGCATCCACTTTTTGATTGATTACTGTGGCCAGTGTCATGTGATCGGAAACAGGAGCCCTTGGATACTCTAATCACGTCTGCTGCTTGGAAGTTAATTCGTTTATGAAATGTTACCTGAGTGAAATCTTGATACGTCCGGATTCCCAGAGTTCTTTGGGACTGTATTAGTGATTGATCAGGCTGGAGGTTGAGACGGATCGGGACGTTTGTTGTGAGCTCAGCAGAGTTTTGTGTTGCTGGGAGTTTGATGACTTCGGGGGGAGGTTCAGCTAGTCGCTGCTAATGGTGCTGCAAAGACTCATTATGCACTGAAGCATCTGTTCATCGATTCATTCGGCTATTTTTGTTTTATTTACCACATTAGGTTCTGCATGGAGCAAGCTAACATGAGCCTGAGTGGCAAATTCTCAGTATTATTTCAACGTTCACCAATCAGGTTTATTATTATTGTTATTACTATTATTATCTTAAAATATAATTTTTGTGTTAAATTTTAAATACTTTACTACATCATTTTGTGTATATATATATATATATATATATATATATATATATATATATATATATATATATATATATATATAAGTATTAACCATATAACATATTAAAGTATTAAAAATATTTTTAAAAATATATAAATATTAAAAATAAATATAAAAAAATATAAATATAATAAATAAATATATATATATATATATATATATATATATATATATATTTTTTTGGGGTATTATTATTATTTACTTTAATGTGTATGTTTTGTTACCTTTTTATGTTTGTAATTGGACTACTTAACATAACTGAAACATAATTTAAGTATTTTTTTTATAAAGCAAATTTTCCGATTCATTTTTAAATTTCTTCCTGTTTAATTTTTTACTATTTACTATTTTAAAATGATAATCACGACAATAAAACAAGGAATTTAAAAGCTTTTAAAATGATTTTCGAATGTATTTAAAATGAAATTAAAACATTTCAAAATAAAAAATGATTCAAATACAGTGCAGTCAGTTCAGATTTAATGTTTCATTTTAAATGTAATTAAAAACAGTAAGTAGTTTTTTTTTCCAAATAAAATAATTTTATTTTATTTTATTTCAATCATGTAAATGTAATTAATTTTACAACTGTAATTTTAATTGAATTATTTAATTGTTCTCGTCATGTCATCAGTAACGATAAAGAGCGTTTTAATGCACGTTCAATCGAGCTCACTTTCAGGATTTTTAAAAAGCCGTATCAGGTACTTGAATTACAGTGGCGGAGCGATATTTTCCACTAATTTGGGAATTGTTGCGTGCAAATTGAATTCGGCAGTAATTTGGTGATTTGCATAATTCCTGTTGACTGTCTTTGCCTGTTTCTTTGGCTGAAAGCTTTATTCTGCTGGAGCGGCATCCTAGTGGCAGGACAATAGCCCCCATACACTGCATCTCTCTCAGTCATTGGTCAATTTCAGCTCCAATGAGCACATATGGCCAACAGGAGCCTGAATTCATCTATTGTCATTTCCTGATCCTATTTCTCTACTTTCTGCCTAAAAAATGAGTGTTGTGTGAACTTTGCGGCCATGAAAATGCATAGCCTTGCTCTCTTATGTTCACATTGTCCATTTTACGCACATTGGTTAAAGATGGATGAGGTTTTCATTCACCCAGAGGATGTGTTCTCACTGAAGGCCTTGCTCTTGATGAACTGAAGAAGCTCCAGGTGGACATCAGCACTCCACAGAAAGCATGCCTGGCGGCCCCCTGGCAGCTTCGCAGAGGAAGACTAATCTTTCTTTTGGCAAAGAAAAGCAGCTTCCCGAGGGAACATGAAGTGGATTTTTCCAGGATCTCATTGTTGAAGATGGTTAAGGTACGCTTCCCAGTCAACAATGCCTCACATTTGACCTTCCTCCCGTAGGGCTTTGCTTCGGAAGCCTGTTAGAAACCCATCGGACGGAGAAGGTGTTGAGGTTCGTTCGGGGAGCCTGTGATGTTCGAGCTCCGGGCAATCACTCTCAGCTCTGCCTCCAACCTGACATGAAGATCAGGATGGATTATCACGTACCAAAGAGCGAAAGAGACAGACGTAGCGACGCGGAGAGAGCGTGACCTTATATTCCCAGATCCATCTGTGTCATGTTGGATGTTCCGTGCTCTCCTCACAGCAGATCTGATTGTTCTGGATGCCGTTGCTTTGGGTTGATAACCGTCAAACCCCTGACAGATAGAATCCATCTCTCCTACATCTGTTCTTTTAACGCGTTTAATGAAAAAGGAAAAGTCTGTTCGCCGCCTTTTATCAAAGACAAATTGCTCTCATCTGAGCGTTTCCTGATCAGAATTCCGTGCCAGACTCTGACATTTAATTTGCAGCTAAATTGGGGTGAGAACGGTGTGTGTGTGTGTGTGTGTGTGAACGGTCGAGTCTCTGATCCAGAGGCGTGCGAACAGAGCGATGCTGTTATTCATGCTGGAGAGGACAATGACAGCAGTCACAATAAAAGCTTTTAAAGGAGACAGAGGACATTGTGTGTAGTCGAAAAAAGGGTTTATGGAGTTCAACAAGGATGAGTCATTAAATTATGGACTCTAAAAGCATTTCCTTAATCAGTATCTTCAGCTCGCTTTCTAGGAAAATATTCTTAAAATAAAAATCAATATATAAGACATGCTGAAGGAAATTTTATTTTATTTTATTTTATTTTATTTTATTTTATTTTATTTTATTTTATTTTACTTAATTTAATTTAATTTAATTTAATTTTAATTTAATTTTTTCATGCAGTGCAGTAAGTGAAGTGTAAATGTAAATGCAGACTGCCACTTTTGAACTTCAAAAAAAGGATACAAAAGTACCATAAAATTATTATAAAATTTGACTTGTGCAATAAAATAATTTATTTTAGGTGAACTGTTCTTTTAAGTCTCAGCTGTGCCCAATATAGCTTCATCTTTTCTCTCTTTCTCTCTGTTTTTAAGATGAAACCTCATCTCAGGTTTTTACTAAATTTCTGCTTTAAAAAATTTGTAAATGTATCCTCGTGTCTTATAAGTAATGAATTAATGCAATTAAATATTAACATAAAATATCAATATTAATATGTTAATTAAATATTACAAATGTATTGTATTATTCATATATAAATTATTCATTGAATAAATTAAACAAATTAAATATTAATATTATTACAAATAAGTACTTGAATATTTTTTCAGTAAAATAAATTATATATATATATATATATATATATATATATATATATATATATATATATATATATATATATATATATATAAATTATAATTACTATTTTATTGTATTTTTCTTTTCCGAAATCAAGGCAAAAATACTCATTGAGAACAAATAAGAAAAATATTTTTTGATTTTTAGCATTATGACACACATCAACCACCTTAATGATTAACTTCTTTTTTGAAATTGAAGTAATTTGATCTGACGTAATTGCCTCGCAATTACATTTCCCTACTAACGCACGATATTCATACCAATGCACTCATGAAAATCATATAAACATGACAATCTACGAAACGCAATCTTGTCATCTCCTCTCCTCTCTCTCTCTCTCACAC